>NC_059199.1:49812600-50052600 GCF_020615455.1 Coregonus clupeaformis
ACTTTCAATGTCACCATATATCACCTTAATCATGGCAATAAAACCAGAGCTGAACCCAAATGCCTCAAAAGTGTGCCATAAGTATTGATGTTCAACTCGGTCAAATGCCTTTTCCTGATCAATTGAAAATAGACCAGCATCCAACCCAATAGCCCTAGAGACGTCCAAAAAATCACGAATCAGAGAAATGTTATCCCCTATCTGCCTGCCAGGAACACAGTAGGACTGGTCCGTATGATTTGCCCCATCACCTCCCTCAGCCTGTTGGACAAAGCCTTTGACAGGATCTTATAATTAGTGCACAATAAAGCCACCGGACTCCAGTTCTTCACCTCCCTAGGGTCACACTTTTTGGGCAGTAGGGTGAGGACAGCCCTTCTGCAGCTTATTGGTAGTAACCCTCCGGTTAAACTATCATTAACTACTGCTAGCCAATCCTCTCCCAACATAGCCCAAAAATACTAAAAAAAGTCAACGGGAAGCCCATCAATGCCTGGTGCCCTTCCATTTTCCATGCCTTTTAATGCAGTGTATAGCTCCTGCAAAGACAATGGTTGCTCTAGCTCAATCTGAGCTTCTGCAGCCACCTGTGGGAGCCCATCAAGGAACTGCTGTGTCACTGTTTTATCCTCTTTGTACTCACACTTGTAGAGCTCAGCATAGAACTCTACTGCCCTCTTTCTAATTTCACTAGGGCTAGTGAACTCCTGTCCAACAGCTGATTTGAGACAATTAATAATTCTTCTTTGTCCATAGTTTTTCTCTAAACCAAAGAAAAATGTGGATGAGGCATCCATTTCAGAGATTCCCTGAAACTTACTTCTCACCAATGCCCCCTGTGCTCTGATACCCAGCAGGTCTGACAATGCAGCTTTTTTCCTCTTGAGGGCCTGAGTATGGCCTCGATCTCCTGTGGTCTCAACCAACGTCATGAGTTCCACTATTTCAGTCTCTAGGGATTTCATTGATCTGGTGATATCCTTGGTGACATTCCTCGTGTATTGATTACAGAATTGTTGAATCTGGATTTTTCCTATATCCCACCACTGTTGAAGGGATACAAAACTGGCCTTTTGAGACCTCCACCTCTCCCAGAAAAAACTAAAACATTTCCTGAAGTGAGCATCACTCAATAAAGTTATATTAAAATACCAGTATGCGCTTTTGGGTTTTACATCGTTAATGAACACCACTTCTGTTATTAAACAATGATCAGAAAATCCCACTGGGGTTATCACACTTGATTTACAGACCTGAGATTGATGCTCAAAACAATAAAACCTATCTAACCTGGCCATAGAGATGGTGTTCTCTCTCACATGCGCCCAGGTGTACTGTCTCATGCCTCCATGTTGACTCCGCCAAATATCACACAGTTCATGTGTTACAATGAGGCGTTTAAAAAAAGTCCTTGAGGCTATATGAGGTTCTTTGTGATTTCTATCTAAATCACTGACTGTGCAGTTAAAATCCCCAGCAATAAATAAATAATCTTCATTATTACATTTCTCAATGGTATTTGATAATGTCTCTAAAAAACATACCCTCTCAACTGCCACCACTGGGGCATATACATTTATCAGACACATAGTGATGTTTTCATACCTTGCTCTAACTTTTAATAACCTCCCCTCAACTACCTCTTCAACCTCATATGACAAAGGCAAAAACCCTTTTGAGAACAAAATGGCCACACCCCCACTTTTTGAGTTTTATGACTTTTATGATCTCCCCCTGTTATTTTTGACATCAGAAACTTTGCTGATTCAATAAACAATTCACTTTCAGGGAAAAAATCTGTTACATTATAATCCTGCATATATTTCTTCCCTTTTGTCAACTTCAGAAATTGACGTACCTTCTCAATCCCATACCTCCCTTCCACCCCATTTATCTCACTATTTTGTTGTGACGCATCAGATGACTCACTCTCGCTATCCTCCCCAGAAGAAAACTCCACCATCTCTACAACCTGTTTATCTTCCACTGATTTATCAATCTCTACCTTCCTCTTGGAATTAGACCCTTTACCACCCCTTACATTCTTCCTCTTACTCCTCAGTACTTTGAAAACCGCTGCTTCCTTTTCCATTATTTCAATCTCCTCTTGACCTCCAATTTCATTTTCCAGCACCACCTCAGCGACGGCAGTCGCAATCTCACCGACTTTTTCCCCTCCTCATTTGTTCTGATCTACCACAATTGCCCCCGTATCCACACTGCCTTCCTCTCCTACTTTTCCAACCACATCTGCCCACCTTCTCCCTTCCCCTGCACCCTTAGCATGTTCATCCCTTCGCGGTGGTGCATTAGCTGCACCAGCACTAGAGCTGCTACCAGACTCTGCGTGCTCGTTCTCGGGACAATTACGTACCAAATGCCCCTCTCTTCCACAGCCAAAGCGTTTCATTGATTCAGTAGAAGCGTAGAAGACATAATCAAATCCATCAATCTTACAACTGAATGCTAAATTCAGTTCATCAATGTCCTTTAAAAAAAATCATATGCACTTGTCTCCTATGAGACACGACATGTTTCAGCAACGGAGATTTGCATCCAAAAAGAACCTTCTTTATTGTAGATACAATTTGACCATGATGAGATAACTCTCGCTCCAACACTTCATCTCTAACAAATGGTGGCACGTTAGAAAGTATAACTTTCTTCGCCGGATTCATAAGCGGAAATACCGGCGACTGTGTCTCCCGCAACACAACACCACTCTCAACTATCTTATTCACCTTTTCAATGGAATAAAAAAATATCACTACAGCGCTATTCATCCTTGAGGCTGATTTGATGCTATCATACCCAATGATAGCGCCCACTGCCAAGCTACATTCTTCCACTGAACACCCGGCCGCAGCAGGAATCTTTACTCCATGCCGCCGACTAAGTTTTTCAAACTCCAAACTTCCGCGAGAGGCCATTGCAACCAGCCCCACCCACTGGTTGTGCCCTCGCGAAAAACAACCTCAACGATCCCACCACCCCTATACGTGCTTAGTGATAGTTAGACAAGATAACCTTAAAACAACTAAACTAATCAATATATATATATATATATACACACCAAAACCCAATAGAGTGAAAATAATTCCAGTCGCTCTCACAATCATTCCTGCTTCACGACTCACTCCCAGCATGCACTCCGACGAGAGAGAGAGAGAGAGAGAGAGAGAGAGAGAGAGAGAGAGAGAGAGAGAGAGAGAGAGAGAGAGAGAGAGAGAGAGAGAGAGAGAGAGAGACAGAGAGAGAGAGAGAGAGAGAGAGAGAGAGAGAGAGAGACAGACAGAGAGAGAGACAGACAGAGAGAGAGAGAGAGAGAGAGAGAGAGAGAGAGAGAGAGAGAGTTTGAGTTTGAAATAATCTTTATTGGGTCTGGGAGCCCACCACACAAATACTCATACAAAACAGTATTTACACATCAATTAAAAACACAACTCCAATTCCTCCTCCACAGTAACTGAACACAACAGCCTCTGAATACCCCATATACTCATAAACAGATCAATATTGTTGACAAGTTTATAATAGGCAAACTCAACCCTTAGTCTTGCTGCCAACATTCCCTCCAGCATTCCCACCACATCCACAGACCCCTGTCCCCGAATACTGTTCTTTCGGGTCTTCCATATGGCTAATTTTGCTGCCCCTAACACAAAATTAAGCAACACAACTACACCTTTCTGACTAAACCTGTACTTTGGCCCAAATATATACAGTTGGGAAGAGAAAACCTCTCCCAGAGCTGAGAACCAATTAGTGATCAGGTCCATCATCCCGACCAACCTGGGACACTGTAAAAACAGATGTGCCAGAGTTTCAGACTGAGCACAGAATGGACACCCCTCCCCAACAGTAGGATCCAGGTGTACCAGATACATGTTGGTGGCTATGGCTCCATGTATTATCCTCCATTGGAGGTCAGCTGTCCTCTTATCAATAGGCAGTTTGTATAATGTTCGCCAACAGCCTTTTGGGGAGGCACCTGGACCAAGCACACCCGCCCACCTCGTCGATTTTACCCCTTCCAGGGAAGAGGCATGGGACACCTTTACACATATTCTGTACATGGCCTTCTTTCCCACCTCCTTGAACTCCCCCAGCTCCGGGGTATCGAAGGAAAGCAGCATCCCCAAGTCCTCCTCGAATGCCCCCGCCGCAGCACTAACAATCAGTGCAGGGAACACATAATCCAGACCCTCCTTCCACCGATCAGAATTGGAAGTGTCAGTCACATACTGCAGATGAAGTACTGGCAAGGAATCACCTTCCTCAGTAGGCGAGACGATCGGATCCCCGCTCTTTCTCCCAGCTCCTCCAACGACCTATTCCTGTTCCACATCAGATGACCCAGCTTAGTACACCCCACGCCTAACAGGCATGAACGTAGGCTAGCTGAACCCAGAACACGGGACTGGATGGTAGTGTTGTGAAAAAGAGGCTCTTCAAAAAGCCACATCCCTGGTGGCGTGCAGGCCTTACGGGACTTGACCAGAACTCTCCAAGCCTGCATAACAGACTCATAAAATGGAGTCAGGCCAGGCAACTCACCCCCCTCCAGCTTTAAGAGGAAAAGGTGCTTGTCTAAGCCCAAACAGCCCGCTCTCCTCATCAATGCGTAGGCTGTGTCAACCCAGCTAGAACCGTCACTGTACAACAGTCTCTGGGCTGCTTGAAGCCGGAAAGCCATGATCCTGGAAGAAATGTCCACCAGGCCTTGCCCACCCTCGTGCAGTGGCAGGTACAGGGCTGAAGCTTTAATCCAATGTTGTCCAGACCAGAAGAAGTTGACAAGGGTCCTCTGAAGCTCTTGTACCAGACCCTTTGGTGGCTGTAAAATCATTAGTCTGTGCCACAGGGTAGACGCAGCTAGGTTATTAGCTACCAGTACCCTTCCCCTATAAGACAGCTGGGGCAGCACCCATTTCCATCTTGACAGTCTGGCACACACTTTCTCCACTACACCCTCCCAGTTCTTTTTCTGAAAGACATCGGAGCCTAGAAAAACCCCCAAAGTCTTCATCCCATCTCTGCCCCACTGAAGCCCCCTGGTAACCGTGGAGCGGACCCCATCTGAAGCTGGCCTGCCCACAGCGCTTCACTCTTTCCCCAATTGACTCTAGCTGAGGAGGCCCCCTCATACACCTTTAAGGCGTCTGAGAGAACCTTAACATCCTCACCCCCTGTAATAAAAACTGTCACGTCATCTGCATACGCAGACAGTGCTATCGTGGGACCCTTCATTACACCTGGCACAGAGAAACCAGTAAGCTTCGCTCTTAAAAAACAAAGCATTGGTTCAATCGCCAGACTGTATAACTGTCCTGAAATTGGGCATCCCTGCCTGATGCCCCTTTGGACAGGGATGGGACAACTCAAACCACCCCCCACCTTCACCATACACGAGGCCCCAGCATACAGTAAATTCATCCAAGACAAAAAAACATCCCCAAACCCAAAGGCTTTCATTGTTTTAAACAAGTACTGGTGGTCCACACGATCAAAAGCCTTCTCCTGATCCAAAGAAAGTAAACCCACATTTACATCAGACAGTTTACAAATGTCCAAAACATCTCTTATTAGAAACAAGTTGTCAACAATAGAGCGATCAGGTACACAGTAGGACTGGTCCTTGTGGACCAACAATCCCAGATACTCTTTCAACCTGTTTGAGAGACATTTAGAAACAATTTTATATTCTGCACACAGCAAAGCAACAGGTCTCCAATTTTTTATGAGAGCCAAATCCCCCTTTTTTGGCAACAGTGAAAGTACCGCACGTTGACAAGATACAGGAAGAGAGCCCTCATGAAAAGATTCACACACCACTTCATAAAAATCCTCCCCAATAGACCCCCAAAAGTGCTTATAAAACTCAGATGGTAAACCATCAATGCCAGGGGCTCGGCCTGTTGAGAGCTGCATAACTGCTGTGGACAGCTCTTGCAGTGTAATGTCAGAGTCCAATCCGACTCTTTGCTCAGGTCCCAATTGAGGAAGACCGTGTAACAACTGTTCAGTACACAGAGAGTCACAATCCTCCGCCTTATAGAGGGCAGAATAGAAATCCACGGCATGTTGACGCATTTCACTGTCATCCGTGGTCACCTTCCCATCAGGGAGACGAAGGCAGACCATCTGTTTACGTTGCAATGTCGACTGTCCTAGGTTAAAAAATAAAGCACTAGGAGCATCCATATCCTTGAGGGAAGCGAAACGAGACCTAATCAAGGCACCCTTCACTCTTTCATGCAGAAACGACCTCAATTCATGTTTCTTGTCCTGTAAGTTCATGACTAGTCCGGGGTCATTCTGAGTGAGCAACTTCAATTCAATAGATTTAATGTTCTGCTCAAGGGCCCTGATAGTCTCTTTAACTTCAATTCGAGACAGAGCAGTATACTGTTGACAAAATAATCGTATTTGGGCCTTCCCAACCTCCCACCATTGTCTCAAGGACTCAAAATTCCCTTTTGTAACCCTCCATTTTTCCCAAAACAACAAAAACCTTTCACAAAACATGACATCATGTAACAATTTAACATTAAAATACCAATAAGATGATGACCTTCGTGGACAGGACAAGTGAATATCAACAGTGACAATATGGTGATCAGAGAAACCCACAGGAGTAATGTCACACCTTCCAACCCTACTACAGTATTGCTCAGATACATACAACCTGTCTAACCTTGCTGCACTGACATGACCTTCATTAACTTTTAGCCATGTGTACTGCCTAACTTTTGCATTCCTTACTCTCCACACATCAGAAAGCTCAAACTCAGTTAATAGACCAGACAGACAAATTGCTGACCGCAGGTGAGGTTCTTCAGCGGTGCGATCAACAGTAAAATCCACTGTACAGTTCCAGTCCCCCCTAAAACCATACACCCCTCTTGGTCACACTGTCTTAAGGTTTCCTTTATTTTATCAAAACCAACAATACGCTCTGTACCCTCATTAGGAGCATAAACATTCAAAAAAACAAACAAAAACCCCATAACATCCACCTTGACCAATAAAACCCGACCCTTGACAATCTCTGTTGTAGATACCACAGTCACCCCTAAGCCTGAAGAAAACAAGATTGCCACCCCAGCACTGAAATTAGTACCATGACTGAGTATATGCTGCCCCTCCCACCACATACCCCAGTCAGCCGCATTTTCCTCATCACTATGTGTCTCCTGTAGGAAAACTACATTAAGCCTTTTCTGTTTTATTACTTCTAATACCCAAGCCCTCTTATTCCTGTCCCTTCCTCCATTAATATTGAGAGAACCTACCCTTAGTACCTCCATATAGAAAAGAAAAAGGAAAAGCAGAAGATACCACAGAGAAACCAGACAAAGAGAATAGAACACCCTATGAGGCATAATCATCATCATTATTTAAATTTTCTCTTAACCTGACCACGTTTCCCACCACCTTTTGCTGCTGCAACAGCAGTAACAAATTTCCTCAAGCGAAACCGCTTCTTCTCACTCAACTGGTCTAACCCCACCGTCTTCTGTAATATCACAGCTGACCTCACAAACTTATCAACATCAAAATAATCTGCCAATTTGACAGATTTCCCAAAAGTCTGATCCAGAAACCCATTTACCTCCTCTAGATCGTAAATTGAGTCCTCACCAGCTGATATCGTATCAAGAGAGATATCCATATCCTTCTCCTGATCCTCCTCAACTGAGGCCACAGACCACTGACTCCCCTCTACCACATCCCTTTCAACACTCCCCACTTGCACCCCATCACTGTACCAGGCATCTCCTCCACTACCTGGGAGACTAGCCCCACCTGAACCCCATTACTCGTAGTGGGCATCTCCTCCACTACCTGGGAGACTAGCCCCACCTGAACCCCATTACTCGTAGTGGGCATCTCCTCCACTACCTGGGAGACTAGCCCCACCTGAACCCCATTACTCGTAGTGGGCATCTCCTCCACTACCTGGGAGACTAGCCCCCCCTGTAACCCAGCACTCATAGTGGGCATCTCCTCCACTACCTGGGAGACTAGCCCCCCCTGTACTCCAGCACTCATAGTGGGCATCTCCTCCACTACCTGGGAGATGAGCTCCACATGAACCCTCTCCTGTAACCCATTACTTGTAGTGGGCATCTCCTCCACTACCTGGGAGATTAGCTCCACATGTACCCCCTCCTGTACCACAGCACTCGTACTGGGCACCTCCTCACCAGTCTGAGGAAATGGCCCTTCAGATCCATCCTTACCTTCTACAACAAAAAAATTCCGCTGCATAACATTTCCCTCTGGTACAAGTTGCACCTCTGTGCCCTCAACACGGACAACTTGTTCCTCAGCAACAGATGCGTGTGGCTGCTCTACCACTGTCAGCCCACCTCTTCCTACATCAGTGGGCCCAGGCGTTACGAGGACCACCTGCGCCCCTCCCTCTGCCTTCTCCCTTTTCGGGCAAGCATGTCGCTTATGACCAACATCCCCACACTCAAAACACCGTTGACTACCTGTACTAGCATAAGCCATATACAATCTATTGTCATACTTGACTTTAAATGATAACTCCAAAGTCTGCTCCGGTGAGTCCAAAAACATAAACACCTGTCGCCGAAACGACATTACCTGTTTCAACGCCGGGTGTTTGCAACCCAATGGGACAACCTTAATTGAACTTGCAAACTTCCCAAAGCGCAATAACTCGCGCTCCAATAGCTCATTTGGAATGAACGGCGTACATTTGAAATCGTTACCCTTGTTGACGGAGAAAAAAGCGGCGTAACTTGAATAAACATTCCTTTAAGAAGTATGCCATGCTCAACCATACGATCAACAAGGCGCTCTTCTTTAAGAAATACCACCACCGCTTTATTCATCCGTGACGCATAAGCAACATTCTCATATCCTACCTTCTCTCCTACGGCGACCAGAACCTCTTCCACCGTGACAGTAGCTTCAGTAACACACCTAAAGCCGTGCCGAAGTGACAGGGACGGCGTCCCGATTCGGGCCGCCATCCCCACCAAAATCAGGGTAATTTCGACACGAAAAACAATATACTTAATTCTACCACAACAAAAAAATAGAAATAATAACCTTAATCATGCATAGAAGAAAAAAAGGATATCACCAAGAAAAGGAAAACCCAGGATATCTAACTCTACACAACACTCGCACTTAGCACTCACTCAAACAATTCCCAGCACGCACCAAACACTCCCAGCATGCAGAGAGAGAGAGAGAGAGAGAGAGAGAGAGAGAGAGAGAGAGAGAGAGAGAGAGAGAGAGACAGGGAGAGAGAGAGAGAGAGAGAGAGAGAGAGAGAGAGAGAGAGAGACAGAGAGAGAGAGAGAGAGAGAGACAGAGAGAGAGAGAGAGAGAGAGAGAGAGAGAGAGAGAGAGAGAGAGAGAGAGAGAGAGAGAGAGAGAGAGAGAGAGAGAGAGAGAGAGAGAGAGAGAGAGAGAGAGAGAGAGAGAGAGAGAGAGAGAGAGGTAAAAAGAGAAGAAAGGGAAAAGGGGGCAGTGGATAGAGCCAGTCTCTTTCGCCCACATCCCTCCAGCTCTCTCTATTTCCTTCCTCCTCTCCCTGTCGGTCTGTCAGAGAGCTGTGTGAAGTGTTATATTTTCGGGACAAACAGACGCACACACACACTGTGTATTGTGACCTGTTAGATTAAGTCTATTAAAATCCCATCTGGGGCTAGTTGACCGTATCTCCACCTCCACCAGCCTGAGATTGCTGAAACACAAACACACACACACACCCACTCACCCCACACACACACACACACACACACAGACGCCCCCACCAGCCGGCTCTACTGACCCCTACTGACAGAATAGTTCCCTCGAGACAATCCTGTGAATACTGCTTCAGCCAAACACACACACACACACACACAAACACACACACACACACACACAAACACACACACACACACTCTACCATCTCTCTCTATCTATCTATCTATCTCTCTCTCTCGCTATCTCTCTCTTTTTATCAGAAGACCACAGATTTAAGTGAAGTGACTAGTGCAAAGGAAACTTGATATTTTTCTAGTGCTGATCCAAACAGGTGATGGGTGTTAGTACCTCTATTTATCATCTCTCTCTTACTTAATTAAAACAGTGTGTATATTTGTGTGTGTGTGTGTGTGTGTGGACTACTCAGACAGACAGTCCCAGTTGAATGGCGCTACATCAAACCTCTCAATCACTCTGCTTTAACTGGGGTAAACACACATTAGAGAGTCAGTTCTCTTCTAACCGACACACACACACGGTCGCATGCAGGAGGGAGCTCTTTTTAACACACGTATACACACAGACACACACAGATGCATGAGAGAGCTCTCTTTAAATATGCAACGTTTCTTTGTTCTTCTTTTGAAAAATACTGAGCGCAAAAGAGAAATATTTATTAGGCTGACATGTGTATGGTGTGTTTAAAGATCACTCTCTCATGCATGTTTTTGTGTGTGTGTGTGTGTGTCTGTGTGCCTGCATGTGTGCGTGCGTGTGTTTGTATCCCCTTCCTTCCCCTGTGTATCACCATGGGGACTAGGTGATTATAGATATGAACCCAGCAGTGTGTCCATCATTACCATAGTGCTCCTCCTCTCCTCTACTCATCCCCCTCTCCTCCTCTCCTCTCATCTGTCTCTCCGGGGTGTGTTGGCTCCCAGCGCTCCTTAAGTGTTTTAACGTGTTAATAATCATTAGACGGCTCAGCAGCGAAGTGGCGAGGCGGAGGAGAATGATTGGCTGACCTGTGACCTCTAACCCCTGGGTGGAGAGACTCTCATCTCAGCCCATCAGGGACCTATTAGTGCTGTCTCACACACACACACACACACACACACACACACACACACACACACACACGCACTCTGCCACAGCCGCTTAACACTGCCTGTCAATATGATGTGTGTGTTTATTTTGTTCCTCCTAGTCTACCATACACTCTCCTCTCTCTCTCTCTCTCTCTCTCTCTCTCTTTCTCTCTCTCTCTCTCTCGCTCTCTCCCCCTCTCCCTCCCTTACCATTTCTCTCACCTTCTCTCTCACCTTCTCTCACCTTCTCTCTCTCTCCTGCCCAATCCCCCTTTCTCCCTTTCTCCCTCTCCCTCTCTTCCTCCCTCTCCCTCGCTCTATCTCTCTTCTCCTCCTCTCTGTAGAGATGTTAATTCCTGGTCCGGAGAGACTAGATGAAACACAGCAGAGTTTCTCTCATTAGCTCACACAGATGCTGAGGAGAGTGGGCTTGAATAACAATATGTGTGTGTGTGTGTGTGTGTGTGTGTGTGTGTGTGTGTGTGTGTGTGTGTGTCGGGTGTGTGAGTGTGTCGGGTGTGTGTGTTTGGGGTGGGGGGGGGGAGAGTTGTGTGTGTGTGTGTGTGTGTGCGTCCGTGTGTTTGGGGTTGTGTGTGTGGGTGTCTGTGAGTGGCAGATTGCTCTCAAACTGAAGCATTCTAAATATATTTGACATGAATAATAAATATGAATATTTATCACCAAAACAGTGATGTTATAGTATATAATGCTCATAGAGCCTGCTTGTGATCAATGTTCCCTCTAAGCTGAGGGCGTGCAGCTCCCCCGGGACTGCTGTCCAGAAGAAATATCAGCCCGCGCAGAGTAGCAGGAGATTGAATTTCACTAAACTTTCTAGTTTTCCCCCTTAGTTAACGCTATCAACGTTTCCCTTTACTGTAGGAAGTGTGATCGAATCAACGCAATATTAGCCACATTCAATGCAACATACCGAAAAAAACAAAAACAATGCAAGACTTAGTATGCAAAACTAACTATGCAAGAGATTTTGTTGTAGGCAGAACGCATCGGAGTAGGATTCTATTGCATTGACACATAACCAATCAGAGCTGCAGTAGGCCTATATGAAAATGGACCATATATGGATCTGTGTCATTCACTTTGAACTGGACTGTGTTTACAGCATGAGAGGTCATGAGTAGATGCACTTGTTTTGAGATCAAAGTGAGACCTGCATGTTGCCACGTGTCCACATTTGTTCATATCGTTAGCTAGTTAGTGAGGTATTAGTCCAGTTATAGATCATTTGTAGTCATCAATGGGGGAGTGATTGCTTCCTACAAGAGCACAAACGTTCAAGTTTGCGCTCAGCAGACCTGAAATTTGCTCAGTGCCCAATTTCTTTGGAGGGAACCTTTCTTATGATACCAGTAAAAATCCTAAATTAATTTCATATGAGAACAGAAAACGGCACAAAGAAAGAGAGGAATATGATAGATAGTTAATATATTACTATTTGTTACATGTGGAAAAGTAATATAATATTTTATAAAGATATTATTTAGCAGACACTTTTATCCAGAGTCACTTACAGTACAATCAGTGCTTACCTTATTGCATGTGATCCCTGCTGCAATTGAACCCTAAACGTTGGCATTGCTAGCACCATGATCTTACCAACCAAGCAACACAGGACCATATACTGTATATATGTAGGGCCGGATATAGCCTAGACAGATCCATTCCGTATGTTGACCAGACGATGACAGTCTATAGAGGAAGTGAAATAGTCTCTTTCAGACATGACTTCACTGAATATATCTACAGTATATATTATTATATTATGTTAATATGTGATTCAGAGTTAAACCTCACCTCTCCATATCTCCTGACCTCTGACCTAGAACTATTCTACATCACTCCTCTCTATAGGATCCCAGTGCACACGTTAGGTAAATGAATCATCACATTCTTTAATCATAGCAGGGACATGACACTCACACACACACACACACACACACGCACACATTCAGCATGCACACACACACACACACACACACACACACACACACACACACACACACACACACACACACACACACAGACACACACACACACACACACACACACACACACAGGAACACACTTTAACCCAGAGATCAGTGTGAATGGAGGGTAATGGAATATTAATAGACAGGAGGTTATGAATTCCCCTATCCACTCCAGTCATCTACCCACAGGCTTTAGTTTGCTGCTGGTTTAGTCACACACACACACACAGTCTCACACACACACTTCAGCTGTCCTTCTGCTAACGCTTAACCATTTCACTCATCTCTCTCTCTCCCCCCCTCCCTCTCTCGCTCCCTCTCCCTCTCCCTCCCACCTCTCCCTCCCTCCCTCCCTCCCTCCCTCCCTCCCTCCCTCCCTCTATCTCTCTCTCTCTCTCTCTCTCTCTCTCTCTCTCTCTCTCTCTCTCTCTCTCTCTTTCTCTCTCTCTCTCTCTCTCTCTCTCTCTCTCTCTCTCTCTTCTCTCTCTCTCTCTCTCTCTCTCTCTCTCTCTCCCACTTTCTCCCTCCCTCCCTCCCTCCCTCCTCTGGATGCATGGTTGAGGGAAATAGATTAGCCTAAACTGATTTGTGTGAACTAATACAATATTCTCCTCCATCAGTCCATCAGTCCATCAGTCTCCTACTTTTATCCTTCTATCCCTCCTCTCTTCCTCCATCTCCAATCATGTGATGTGAGGAGAAGCCTGTATAAACGGCCATATAGGACTGTCACTTTCACTGCGAGCACATTCTACATTCCACTACAGCCAACAACACAACCCATAGCGATATAGCCTCTGAAACACGACTGAATAAACCACAGAAAGATCATTGTGCTCGATATAGTCTTATCATGTCAATAATTTTAGATGATTGTTTGTCCTCTTGTAGAGTTATAACAATGGGTGGTATTAAATATATATACAGTGCCTTTGGAAAGTATATAGACCCCATTACTTTTTCTACATTTTGATACGTTACAGCCTTATTCTAAAATGGATTAAATAAATATAAGTCCTCAGCAATCTACACACAATACCCCATAATGATGAAGTGAAAACAAGTTTTTAGAAATGTGTGCAAATGTATTAAAAATAAAAAACAGAAATACCTTATTTACATAAGTATTCAGACACTTTTCTATGAGACTCGAAATTGAGTTTAGGTGCATCCTGTTTCCATTGATCATCCTTAACTGTTTCTACAACTTGATTGGAGTCCACCTGTGGTAAATTCAATTAATTGGACATGATTTGGAAAGGCACACACCTGTCTATGTAAGGTCTCACAGTTGACAGTGCATGTCAGAACAAAAACCAAGCGAGGTCGAAGGAATTGTCCATAGAGCTCCGAGACAGGATTGTGTTGAGGCACAGATCTGGGGAAGGGTACCAAAACATTTATACAGCATTGAAGGTCCCCAAGAACACAGTGGCTCCATCATTCTTAAATGGAAGAAGTTTGGAACCACCAAGACTCTTCCTAGAGCTGGCCGCCCAGCCAAACCTAGCAATTGGGGGAGAAGGGCCTTGGTCAGGGAGGTGACCAAGAACCCGATGGTCGCTCTGACAGAGCACTAGAGTTCCTCTGTGGAGATGGGAGAGCCTTCCAGAAGGACAACCATCTCTGCAGTACTCCACCAATCAGGTCTTTATGGTAGAGTGGCCAGGCGGAAGCCGCTCCTCAGTAAAAGGCACATGACAGCCCGCTTGGAGTTTGCCAAAAGGCACCTAAAGACTCTCAGACTATGAGAAACAAGATTCTCTGGTCTGATCAAACCAAGATTGAACTCTTTGGCCTGAATGCCAAGCGTCACATCTGGAGGAAACCTGGCACCATCCCTACGGTGAAGCATGGTGGTGGCAGCAACATGCTGTGGGGATGTTTTTCAGCTGCAGGGACTGGGAGACTAGTCAGGATCAAGGCAAAGATGAACGAAGCAAAGTACAGAGAGATACTTGATGAAAACCTGCTCCAGAGCGCTCAGGTCCTCAGACTGGGGCGAAGGTTCACCTTCCAACAGGACAACGACCCTAAGCACACAGCCAAGACAACAGCCCAGCCCGAGTCCGGACTTGAACCTGATCGAACATCTCTGGAGAGGCCTGAAAATAGCTGTGCTGCAACGCTCCCCATCCAACCTGACAGAGTTTGAGAGGATCTGCAGAGAAAAATGGGAGAAACTCCCCAAATACAAGTGTGCCAAGCTTGTAGCGTCATACCCAAGAAGACTCGATGCTGTAATCGCTGCCAAAGGTGCTTCAACAAAGTACTGAGTAAAGGGTCTGAATACTTATGTAAATGTATATTTCAGTATTTTATACCTGTTTTTGCTTTGTCATTATGGGGTATTGTGTATAGATTGATTGTGTATAAAAACGATTTAATCAAATGTATTATAAGGCTGTAACGTAACAAAATGTGGAAAAGTCAAGGGGTCTGAATACTTTAAAATACTTAAATTACCATTTCACCATGTAACTTCTAAAACACCAGGGAAAAATCTGACTTTATAATAGTCTGTAAGGCCCAAATGCTGCAGAGAGTCATCTACCTGTAAAGCAAATATTCTGTAAGCTGATGGTCCCCTGCCTTTCCCCCTGTGGTTCTTAAATCAATGGCCATATCCTGGACATGATAATAATGTCCTGACCTAGACCCCTCACTCCCTCAGGAGATAAGAGAGGAGGAGGAGGAGGAGGAGGAGTGAAAATAATGGATACTTTTCATCTTTCCCTTTGACTGGCAGCACTCTGGAGAGAGAGAGAGAGAGAGAGAGAGAGAGAGAGAGAGAGAGAGAGAGAGAGAGAGAGAGAGAGAGAGCAGACAGACAGACAGACAGACAGACAGACAGACAGACAGACAGACAGACAGACAGACAGACAGACTGACTGACTGACTGACTGACTGACTGACTGACTGACTGACTGACTGACTGACTGACTGACTGACTGACTGACTGACTGACTGACTGACTGACTGACTGACTGACCTTGTGTCTGTTAGATTAAGAATGGGGGATGAGATGGATAGAGAGAGAGGGGTCTGAGAAGGAGAGATAGAGGGAGTCCTTCTGTCTTCAATCAGATGGGTAAAGAGAGAGTCACTCCCCATCTGAGCCCCAGATGAGACGCAGGCGAGACGTGGCGAGACGAGGCGATTAGAGTAGAGTAGAGGCTAGGAGAGGCTGGAGGGCAGCAATGGGAATTATTATATATACTCTCCTCTCTCTCTCTCTCTCTCTCTCTCTCTCTCTCTCTCTCTCTCTCTCTCTCTCTCTCTCTCTCTCTCTCTCTGTCTCTCTCTCTGTCTCTCTCTCTCTCTCTCATTCTCTCTCTCTTTCTCTTGCTCTCTTTCTCTCTCTGTCTCTCTCTCTCTCTCTCATTCTCTCTCTCTTTCTCTTGCTCTCTTTCTGTCTCTATAGAGATATGTTATAATATATTCAAGGGAAACCAGTCAGATGGGGCCCGTTTCTGCAGTGAAGGTAAACAAATACATTTTAATGCATATTTATTTATGATGGAGCAACACACACACACACACACACAGACAGACACACACTCAAATACAAAACACACACACAAATACAAATGCAGACACACACATATTCAGAATGAACATTTGCGCACGCACTAAAAGATACATCTGTAATTATATATCTTTGCCGAATATGAAGTTTATATGCTTAGTGGTTAAATTCTTTTGGGATGATAAAATTATTGTCCTCACATTTTTGTAATTTGAATCTGATGTCAGTGATATTGTATCAGCGGGCAAATTAAAGTAAATTAAAACGCTAACTTAATTACACACATATTGGATCAAGAACAGGATGTGATGTCATACAGGAAAGGGAGGGATTATGTGTCCAGGGTCTAATGACACGGCAGAATAATCCCTCCCTATCACATATCACATAAAATGTATTATAAGGTGTGTGTGCGTGCATGCGTGTGTTTCTGTATCAGGACAGTGGTCCCATGTCTCCAACCATTCCTGTGAACTAAGATGGATGTGTATTTTATTTAAGGGGTTCCTCCCTCACACCCCACAGCTAACCTAAAGAGATTAGTTATTGCAGTGAATTTGGAGGCTAGCTAGCGTTTCCTGTATTGAACGTTTGCACGTTTGGTTGTCTTTGCTATAGCACACTACGATCTGATTGAAAGCCCACAACCAAGGGTACCATTGTAATGTACAGTCACTTTGAATGAATTAATCTGTTGGCTAAATATTGCTGTTGTAGATCAATGTTGTCAATATAAATTTTCAAGCAAGCAAGTGATTGTATGTAGGCGTAAAACACTGAATGGGTGAAAAGGGATAGATACCAAAACCTTTCAGTGCTACCCTCTACTTTATACTCATTGAAATACGTCAGCGTTTTAAAATCTTTGTTCCATTAAACAAATCCCATAAAAATAAAGGCATTTTAATTATATGAAGTGCCTTGGTCCTCCAGTTTGTTTTTAATTACCCTCTTGGACAGAATCTCCTGCAACGACAGTCCTCCTCTGTAACAGAGATTCTGTCTGTCACCATCTTGACATAAAGGGGCAGTGAGTGATTTTCTAGTCATCGTAGGGTTGTTTGAGTGGAATATCTACAGAGGTAAGTAACCTTAGATCTGGGTTGGGCTGGGTGGAGGGTTGGTCTGATTAAACTAGGGTTTAGAAAGCTAAGCACAGCCAGATAGAGGGGATCTCCCATCCAAACATCCGCACAGGGCGCTGCTTGTCCCGGTGTGATTTTGGGACATTTTTCAGAATCGGTCTTAAAACTGATTAAAGGAAAATACAGCTCTAATCCTCGGGAGCGTCTGGGGTCACACAACGTACACACACACACACGCAAGAACACGAGCACACACACAAACATGCTCGCACACATACACACACATACAAATACACACACACATTCAAATACACACATACACGCACACACTGAACACACACACATACACACACACACCTCTGTAGGCCGTGTGTAACTTAATTCTGTTGTGTTTCCTTCAGCAGCGAGGCCCAGCGGAGTCCAGGAGAGGTTAAGGCAACACAGCCGGGTGTGAAAACACACAGTGGAGGTGTGCAGCCTGAAACCAGACACACACACAAAACTAACCTTGTGGGGACACAAAATTCAGTCCCATTCAAAATCCTATTTTCCCTAACCCTAACCCTAACCTTAACCCTAACCCTAACCCTAACCCTTACCTTAACCCCAAAACCTAACCATAACCCTAAACCTAACCCTAACCCTAGCTCCTAACCCTAACCCTAAACCTAATTCTAACCCAACACTTATTCTAACCTTAACCCTAAACCCCCTAGAAATAGCATTTGACCTTGTGGGGACTAATAAATGTCCCCAGTTGGTCACATTTTTGTTTGTTTACTATTCTTGTGGGGACACGTCCTCTCTCTCACACACACACACACACACACACACACACACACACACACACACACACACACACACTGTTTTAATTAAGTAAGAGAGAGAGTTAGCTCAGTGAGTGTGTGTGTGTGTGCGTGTGTGTGGTTGTGTTAGTGAAACAGTATTCCTTCAGGTTAGTTAGTTAACCCTGTGTTAGGAGAGGTCAGAAGAGAGTCACTGTTATAAAGCAGACATTACCTCCTCTGTTGGTCTATAGTCTCCTCAGTGGCACTAGAGATCATAGGTTGAGGTTATGAACATTTAGGATTAATTAAACAATTATAGAGACTTTTTAAGTAAGTAAAAGGAAAAGAAAACACCCGCTATTAACACATAATTTGTCAGTAAATATTGGGTATTACTATCTGAAATAGGTTTTACCTTACATGTTACTCATTTCACATTATTCTTGGGCGGCGGGCAATCACAGTACACAAATAATATTTATAGAGAATTTATAGAAAAACAATATATTTTTATAAAGATATGAGAATAAGAATAATATATTAGGTGATTCATGTGTATGATTGATTCCCCCTGTTGTAGCTGGTTAAAATCAGACGGTGGTCCTCTCTCTCCAGATCAGTGATATAGGGAAGCTTTCTGAGCCACAGACACACAAGGGAGGACGGGAGTGACACAAATGCTACCACTCAATTATTAACTGGTTTAAATGGCACCCGCTGCAGGGGAGCAGAGAGGAGGCTGGGAGGTGGGGGAGAGAGGGGAAGATAAGAGGTTTTCCCTATGAGGCAAAGAGGCAACATTTTAAAGTTTAATTTAATTATAGACACAGTCTGACATTTTAAGAGCCTCACCCTGTTGGTAGGCTGAGGGAAGGGACTGGGGAAATTAACAATAAGTAATAGTGCATAATTGGTAATTGGTATAAATTAATTTAAATAACCATTGAACAGAAGGAAATTTTACCGATTGTGACTTTAATAAAGGTATCAGGTTAGGAAACCTATGTATGAGTATGAGTCAGTCATTTTCTTACTGTAGCAACCTGCCAAGAGAATAGATTCACAGTACCCCATCTTTACCTGTAAACCTGACTCAATACTGCCCTCTTTCTGTGGACATGGGAAACAAACTCTGCTTCCTTAACAGCAACTGCATCCTTTCCTAATTAGAAAAGAATGGCTATTTTTAACACAACACAATAAAGCTATGAAATGTACATGAGATACTTTACTACTTAATCAATATATGCATAAAAAATATATTTACAAAAACAACTACTCTACATAAACATGCTGGAAATGTATGCACTCACTATACTGTAAGTCACACTGAATAAGCCTCTGAAAAGTAACATATATTATTATGACACACTTTCAAACGGTGAAGGGATTCAGATAATGAGTCTGTGAAGCGTGTTTAAACCGTGCTCCTGACTAGGTAATGAGTCTGTGAAGCGTGTTTAAACCGTGCTCCTGACTAGGTAATGAGTCTGTGAAGCGTGTTTAAACCGTGCTCCTGACTAGATAATGAGTCTGTGAAGCGTGTTTAAACCGTGCTCCTGACTAGGTAATGAGTGTGTGAAGCGTGTTTAAACCGTGCTCCTGACTAGGTAATGAGTCTGTGAAGCGTGTTTAAACCGTGCTCCTGACTAGGTAATGAGTCTGTGAAGCGTGTTTAAACCGTGCTCCTGACTAGATAATGAGTCTGTGAAGCGTGTTTAAACCGTGCTCCTGACTAGATAATGAGTCTGTGAAGCGTGTTTAAACCGTGCTCCTGACTAGATAATGAGTCTGTGAAGCGTGTTTAAACCGTGCTCCTGACTAGGTAATGAGTCTGTGAAGCGTGTTTAAACCGTGCTCCTGACTAGATAATGAGTCTGTGAAGCGTGTTTAAACCATGCTCCTGACTAGATAATGAGTCTGTGAAGCGTGTTTAAACCGTGCTCCTGACTAGATAATGAGTCTGTGAAGCGTGTTTAAACCGTGCTCCTGACTAGATAATGAGTCTGTGAAGCGTGTTTAAACCGTGCTCCTGACTAGGTAATGAGTCTGTGAAGCGTGTTTAAACTGTGCTCCTGACTAGATAATGAGTCTGTGAAATAGCCAGGCTGTGCTGCTCTGTCTCCAGGGCTGCCATGTTACGGAGTGGAAGGTCTGCTTCTCCTCTTGACAGGTGTGGAGAGGACATGACAGCACCTCGAAACACTTCAGGAGTAACCCCACACACGCACACACACACACGCACACGCACACGCACACACATACACACACAAAGCACCTTGAAACACCTCAGAGTTTCTCTCCTTATTTTTCTCACATTCATGTATTTGACAGTGCTTAGGGAAGTGGAAGGAGACAGTGTATTTCCTACTGGTGAAGGATGAACGAGTTGACAGATTTGTCCAAACCTGTCACTTCCTGCCCTGGCTGAGGTAGATATACTGCAACTGTTAGAACAAGAGCAAAAAGGCTCATTCTATTGGAGTGGATTACATCATCTCTGTTACTCTTTACTAACTTCTATATAACTTCTATTTATCTGCAGTTTAAGTAAGCCTGCAAGCGAGGAAAGATGAAGAGAGAGAGAGAGAGAGAGAGAGAGAGAGAGAGAGAGAGAGAGAGAGAGAGAGAGAGAGAGAGAGAGAGAGAGAGAGAGAGAGAGAGAGAGAGAGAGAGGGAGGGAGGAAACATAGAGAGAGAGGAGAGAGAGAGAGAAAGGGAGGAAACAGAGAGAGAGAGAGAGAGAGGGGAGAGAGAGAGATACAGAGTGCATACAGAGAGAGCAGTCATTGAAGTGAGAACAGGGTGGAAGCAAGCCAAGCCCTCGAGGCTGGCCTCATGTACTGCCAACTCTCAGACAGATAGATAGACTGCTGTGGGGACTGTTAAACACTGTTAAATACAATATTATTAGCCACTCAAACAATCTGTCACAATGCACCTTTTCTATTCCTCAGAACTCTCCTAAGTGGTGTTTCACACTGGCATTAAGCTAAAGTGGGATAATAATGCCAACATTATCCCAATCCTTTCTCAGAGTAATTGGGATGACCGTTTGTTTCCTTTATTAGCTAGTTCCCAAATGGTGGGTAACGGCATTCCTTTGGGTCTTGACTGAAGACTGGTTCCTGGTGAGAGGCTGACATTTTCTGTAATCAAAACAAAACTGCACTCTTCATAAAATACCTTAATACTTGCTGAAGTAGTGCACTATATAGGGAAAAGTATAAACATGGTTATATAGGGAACGGAGCCTAAGTGCTCCAACTATTTATTGAGTTCTATGTTGTATCATTATCAGTGCTCTCAGCTTGAATAAAGTTTCCTGGGGTCTTTGGTATTCTACCACTGGCTCTTTGGTGTGTTTAAATCCCTATTAAAGAGACAGATTATGGGGAGATTTGTCTGTGATACTCCTGTCCTGCTGCTCTTTTCTGTCCTGGCCTCCCCTCTCAGTTTTTTTTTTATCCTGGCACTCTCTCTCTCTTTCTGAGCAGGAGGAGAAGATGACGGAGGAGGGTAAAGGTGAGGGATGCTCTTTTTGCACACACCCCACCCCCCCTTCACACACACACTCACACACACCCATCCTCCTGTGATATCCACATGTCCCATGGACCTCTGGTCATTTGAATAGCTTGGTTAAAGGCCTCCAGTGGATGAGAGAGGTTTAGGCCCCACAGCCTGGGCCTCGTGTACAGACCTATGCCCTTTAGAGGCACCCCGTAGGGGGCTAACTCCCTGCCGCTCCCCCCTGCTCCCGTGGTCCCTCCCCACCTCTCCACCACGCTGAGATAATCAGGCTTATGTAAAGACAACGTTGCTCTTTTGACAGTCATCAGCTCTTCAGTGATCCAATCAACCCAAATCCTCCATTGTCCTCCCTCAAAGTAGCTCCAGTCCTCTGAGTTTGTGTGTGTGTGTGTGTGTGAGAGAGAGAGAGAGAGAGAGAGAGAGAGAGAGAGAGAGAGAGAGAGAGAGAGAGAGAGAGAGAGAGAGAGAGAGAGAGAGAGAGAGAGAGAGAGACAGAGAGAGAGAGAGAGAGAGAGAGAGAGAGAGAGAGAGAGAGAGAGAGAGAGAGAGAGACAGAGAGAGAGAGAGAGAGAGAGAGAGAGAGAGAGAGAGACAGAGAGAGAGAGAGAGAGAGTGAGAGAGAGAGACAGAGAGAGAGAGAGAGAGAGAGAGAGAGAGAGAGAGAGAGAGAGAGAGAGAGAGAGAGAGAGAGAGATCCTCTTTGTGCTGTCAATCAAAGCTGGCATTCTTCCTCCTGTTGCCATGAGCCAGGGGTTATAGGTCGTGAAAACAGTGAAAGTGAGCCGACAGGGAGAATAGAGTCAGCTGACAGAGGAAGAATAGAGGGGTTTCACAGAGGCAGCCACATTCGAGGGGCAACACAGGGGGTAAATGTAGACAAGTTAGAAGTCTATAGGCCTGCTGAGAGGGGCAGGAGAGAGAGATGGAGAGAAAGGTAGAGGGGCAAGGAGGAGAACAAGAAATACAAAGACAGAGAAGGGCAAGGAGACAGAGAAGGAGGGCCTAGGGATGGAGAAAGAGATTGAGAAAGGCAGGGGGGAAATAGAGAGAGAGAGAGAGAGAGAGAGAGAGAGAGAGAGAGAGAGAGAGAGAGAGAGAGAGAGAGAGAGAGAGAGAAGCAGGTGAAGAGAAATACAAATAAAAAGAGAAAGACAGGGACAATGCTAGATTAAAAGAGATAAAGAGAGGGTGAGGGAAAGGCGGTATTTGATAACCAAACAGGCTTAGGAGAGTTTGACCCTGAGGTCCCTGGGAAAGAGACCTGGCACATTGTCTAACTCTGGGGGGAGAAAGGATATAGCATAGTTTATATTGAAGTTAAAGATTATGCATAGTGCAATTTGACTATAATATCCCCCTTCTGATAAGCAAAATATCAAGTTAAAAGCTGATGCTATGAAAAAGTGAATGTGTCAATGTTTCAATTCCTTGTAGGACAAGGAAGTATGATCTCACTATACATGCTTACACTTTTTCATAAATTGAACATTTTCTCCCAAATGAAAGCAAAGAAACAAATACATTATCAATAGAGGATATGCAGCACACTGGGATAAATCCACTTTTGTGTGATGTTATCAAAAAATATATTCATGTAGCCAATGTAGGCCTGTAAGTAAATGTTTGTCCATGGTGAGATATCATAGAGAACAATCCACATTAATTCTTCCATAGAGATTATCTGTATTAAAAACTATTAACAGATTAGAACTAGGTGTACAAAAGAGCTGACCAGAGTCTCCTAATGAATCTCATGTAAAATTCATGTAATTCAACAGCCATGCTATGTAATAACAGTTTACCAAGTGCTGCTTATAACTAAACTCTATTCTATTCTCTGTTCTTATTTGGTGTTTTATTGTCACGTTGCAGCTGTGGAAGATTGTCGAGGGTCCGAGGGGATGATCTCCAAACATCGTCAGGACCCTGAAGTTGTAGAATTTAATATGCAGCGAAAATAGACATAACAAAACGGTGAATAGAATTAAAGTAATAAATCGCCTCTCTTCTTCTCTCGTCTATTCAGTGTGGTAATCTGGGGGAAAATATATGAAGAAGAGATTAAGTCGTTGAGTTCATGGTTGAGTGTTCGCATCGCTGGGTTTATTCAGACATTTTACAACAGTGTTTATCCTCCTATAGTGTCTCATAGCAGAGCTGCTTAACTACAGAATTAGAATGACTAGAACACACATTCACATTCCCCATTCAAAGTTCACATCTCTCAGAGTTCCGTGCCTGTCTCAATGTTTCACACATCCAACAATGGAATGCAAAACCCTGTGGTTTTTAGAGCTGTGTCCATTCTACACCTTTTAATGCTATATGCATAGCTTACAAATGTGTCAAGGCAGAAAGTGAAGATAGAAATTGGGTATTTGTTTGGTTAAGCAACAGCACAATCTTCTGGTGGACCTCTGTGTGTAGGTAGCAATGAATTTCACCAGTCCTCATTCCTCATCTATCATTATAAACTGGGTGGTTTGAGCCCTGAATGCTGATTGGCTGACAGCCGTGGTATATCAGACCGTATACCATGGGTATGACAAAACATGTATTGTTACTGCTCTAATTAAGTTGATAACCAGTTTATAATAGCAATAAGGCACCTCGGAGGGTTTGTGATATATGGCCAATATACCACGGCTAAGGGCTGCGTGTGTCGTCCCTAAGAACAGCCCTTAGCTGTGGTATATTGGCCATATACAACACCCCCTCGGGCCTTATAGCTTAATTAGAGCACAGTTATAGACAGTTATATCACACACACACACGCACCCACACACAGACAAACTGTAATGTGAACCCTCAATCATCTAAGTTAATAGAGACTAATGGACATCAACCCTGTCCAGCTTGTGTCTCTGTGCCTTCCTCTCTTAGATCTGATAAACAGTTGGTGGGGATCACCACTGTCATAAATGCACACACACACACACACACACACACACACACACACACACACACACACGCACACACGCACACACGCACACACACACAGTTGGCAGATATCTGGTTTCCCACTGTCACAGATGCTTAAGTGTCTGTCCATCCGTGATCGGATAGGACTGGACATAGAACACCACCAGATATAGAGTCCCACAGGAAATATCTCCCAGTATTACAGCTCTTCTTACTCTACATGGAGAGATCTTTAAAGGAGCACTTAATGGACTGCTGTCCCTCCCAATCCCAGAGACCAACCACACTGACTGATAGATGGCCGTGCTATCTGACTAGTACGCGCTAGGCGACCATGGAGCTACTAGCAAGCTGTCATCCTTTTTATTTAGTCAATGTTGTAGTTCATTACATGTCCAGAGGATGGCGCCTGACTCCACAGAGTGTAGTAGAGATAACTAGTAGAAAAGGAAACACTTGTTCACTTCAAACTGAACACTGGTCTGGTGTTACTTTGTGTTGTGGAACTGTTAATTAAAAGTGGAACTTACTACTAGTAGAGGATAGAAAGATTGATATAAATACCGGAAGAGATACAGGAAGAGACAGACATTTGTGAGAAAAACACAGAAAGCAACAGTCAGACAGACACACACAGGATTTACTCAGTGTGGAGGAGCAGCAGGTTAAAGTGTTTTATTAGTATCATTATTTTTATTTATTTTTATTGATCCATCCACCCCCTCTTAACGGGACAAAAGTATCTTTGTTTTACATTTTTGTATTTACAGCTTTTTTGATACATATACATTTTACACACATTTTACACACGTTACTTTAATACACAGTAGTTACAAAGATATTGTTTTTTTATATATACGTTACATTTTGGATATATACTACTCAGACAGCTCCGGTGTACATTCTATGTATATAGTTTTTTCAGCAATCACTATTACACATCATGATCTTTTTAATCCCACCCCTCAGATTCTCTCAGCCCATCCCACCTATCTCCCTAGAACACCCTCTTTTGATTTCCTTGTGTCATATATTTTTCAACTGTGCTGCATAGTATGCACAGATTTTAAATTAAAGATGAGCAAAATCTAATGAGCAAAATCTGCAGAGCTGAGATTGTTGTATGTCCCATATACAGTTTATTAGGTACACCCATCTAGTATCGGGTCGGACCCCCCTTTGCCTCCAGAACAGCCTGAATTCTTCGGGGCATGTATTCTACAAGGTGTGGAGTTCAAATATTGCTCAATTGGTATCAAGGGACCTAACGTGTGCCAGGAAAACATTCCCCACACCATTACACCACCGCCACCAGCCTGTACCGTTGACACCAGGCAGGATGGGGCCATTGACTCATGCTGCTTACGCCAAATCCTGACTCTGCCATCAGCATTACTCAACAGGAACCGTCCACAGGACTGCCGCTGACTGGATGTTTTTTGTTTGTTGCACCATTCTCGGTAAACCCTAGACACTGTCCTGCTTGAAAAGCCCAGGATGACGGCCGTTTCTGAGATACTGGAACCGGCGCTCTTGGCACTGACGATCACACCACGCTCAAAGTTGCTTACGTCACTCGTTTTGCTCGATCGAACACTACAGTAACTGAATGCCTTGATACCTGTCTGCCTGCTTTATATAGCAAGCCATGACCACGTGACTCACTGTCTGTAGGAGCTAACCATTTTCGTGAACCTAATAAACTTGCCGCTGAGTGTATATATAACATTCTGTTGGTGGCAAGAATTGTGTATAATAATTAAAAATGAAAAACTTGAAGTGTTGAATCAAGCGTTGTTTTGTATATCAATTCATACACCATGTGCCATGGAATTGGTACATCGAAAATCTCTTCTGCGGTTAAAGCGTTAACGGCAGTATGATGGTCTGTATTGGTCCCTGAGGACATAGGGTTGAAGGGGTGAATAATGTATTGCGCAGAGGAGGAGAGGAGAGGTGGAGAGCGAGAGGAGGAGAGGGAGAGGAGGACAGGGTGATGAAGCAGAAGTGATGCAGAGGAAAACAGCTAGTCTCCCAGGGATCAGAAAACATACCTACTTTAGAAAGCTCTCTCTAAACCTCTCTATTTATCTACCTATCTCTCTCTCTGT
This sequence comes from Coregonus clupeaformis, assembly GCF_020615455.1. Taxonomy (NCBI): domain Eukaryota; kingdom Metazoa; phylum Chordata; class Actinopteri; order Salmoniformes; family Salmonidae; genus Coregonus; species Coregonus clupeaformis. The sequence goes on from NC_059199.1 coordinate 49,839,384, forward strand.
CTCTAAACCTCTCTATTTATCTACCTATCTCTCTCTCTGTCTCTAAACCTCTCTATTTATCTACCTCTCTCTTTCCCTCTATACCCTTGTTCATCTCCCTCTCTCTCCCTCTCTATACATTTACCTATATCTCTCTATACCTCTATCTATCTACCTATCTCTCTCTCTATACCTCTATTTATCTACCTATCTCTCTCTCTATACCTCTATCTATCTACCTATCTCTCTCTCTCTATACCTCTATTTATCTACCTATCTCTCTCTCTATACCTCTATTTATCTACATATCTTTCTCTCTATACCTCTATTTATCTACCTATCTCTCTCTCTATACCTCTATTTATCTACCTATCTCTCTCTCTATACCTCTATTTATCTACCTCTCTATATATATATACCGCTCTATTTCTATACCTCTCTCTCTATATATATATATATACACCTCTCTATTTACAGTGCATTTGGAAAGTGTTCAAACCCCTTGACTTTTTCCACATTTTGTTATGTTACAGCCTTATTCTAAAATGGATTAAATTATTGTTTTCCCTCATCAATCTACACACAATACCCCAATAACAAAGCGAAAACAGGTTTTTAGAAAATGTTGCACATTCAGTAAAAAAAAATAATGGAAATATACATTTACATAAGTATTCAGACCCTTTACTCAGTACTTTGTTGAAGCACCTTTGGCAGCGATTACAGCATTGAGTATTCTTGGGTATGACGCTACAAGCTTGGCACACCTGTATTTGGGGAGTTTCTCCCATTCTTCTCTGCAGATCCTCTCAAGCGCTGTCAGGTTGGATGGGGAGTGTCGCTGCACAGCTATTTTCCAGGTCTCTCCAGAGATGTTAGATCGGGTTCAAGTCCGGTCTCTGACTGGGCCAACATTACACTCACAAAAGTTCTAAAGAATAGAGACATTTCAAACGTCATAGTATGGCTATATTCAGTGTTGTAACGATGTGCAAATTGTTAAAGTACAAAAGGGAAAATAAAAAAACATAAATGTGGGTTGTATTTACAATGGTGTTTGTTCTTCACTGGTTGGCCTTTTCTTGTGTCAACAGGTCACAAATATTGCTGCTGTGATAGCACACTGTGATATTTCACCCAATAGATATGGGAGTTGATCAAAATTGGATTTGTTTTCAAATTCTTTGTGGGTCTGTGTAATCTGAGAGAAATAGGTGTCTCTAATATGGTCATACATTTGGCAGGAGGTTAGGAACTGCAGCTCAGTTTCCACCTAATTTTGTGGGCAGTGAGCATATAGCCTGTCTTCTCTTAAGAGCCAGGTCTGCCTTCGGTGGCCTCTCTCATAGTCAAAGCTTTCCTTAATGTATCTCTCTCTCTCTCTCTCTCTCTCTCTCTCTCTCTCTCTCTCTCTCTCTCTCTCTCTCTCTCTCTCTCTCTCTCTCTCTCTCTCTCTCTCTCTCTCTCTCTCTCTCTCTCTCTCTCTCTCTCTCTCTCTCTCTCTCTCTCTCTCTCTCTCTCTCTCTCTCTCTCTCTCCATTTATTATAGACTGATAATTTCTTTGTCAGTGGGCAAACATACAAAATCAGCAGGGGATCAAATACTTTTTTCCCTCACTGTATATATATACCTCTCTATTTATCTCCCTCTCTCTCTCTCTCTCTCTCTCTATCTATACCTCTATTTACCTACCTCTCTCTTTCTCTATACCTCTCTATTTATCTACCTCATCAGTACCTGTATAAGTGTTCCCTCTGCCCCCTTGTCTTTGTGTGTGATTGTTATATGTGAGGATAGGGAAGCTCGGTGGAGCTCCTTGTATTTTGTATTTGCCGGGTTGTTTTCCCTGTGTGCCTTGTTTGTTCCAGTGCGCCTGTTTTGCACACTGGACTGTTTTGATGCTTTACTGCGTACTCTGTATTCCGGAATAAACCTGTTATTCTGTGATTTACCCTCCTGCGCCTGACTCCTTCAAATCACCCATCACAGAATCACACACCCGCCATGGAGTCAGCAGGAGAGGAGCACATGCCTGGAGTCGTGGCACGGGTCGACGATGCTAGCCAGCTTGGGAGAATCAATGGATCGGGTTCTCCAGGTCGTCCAACGCATGGAGAGGAGAGGACCCGATCTGTCGGGACCAGCTGGGCGACCGGATCCAGCCACCCACACCCCAGCACCCAGAGGGATCCATATATCCCGACCACAGGATTTCGACGGGACAGGCTCTCTGCCAGGGATTCCTCCTACAACTGGAGCTATATTATTCAAACATCAGCCCGGCCCCATCAAAGTAAGTTACAGCCCTTACCAGTTCCACAACGGCCATGGTCCCACTTGAGTATTGATTTCCTTACTGATCTTCCCCTCTCTCAAGGTAACACCACCATCCTGGTTGTTGTGGACCACTTTTCCAAAGCCTGCCGCCTCCTTCCTCTGCCCGGTCTCCCCACAGCCCTGCAGACTGCGGAGGCCCTGTTTACACACATCTTCCGGCACTACGGGGTACCAGAGGACATAGTGTCTGACCAGGGTCCCCAGTTCACATCCAAGGTCTGGAAGGCGTTCATGGAACGTCTATGGTCTCGGTCAGCCTGACCTCTGGTTTTCACCCCGAGTCTAATGGGCAGGTGGGAGCAGGTGACTCAGGATGTGGGTAGGTTCCTGCAGTCCTACTGCCAGGACCTGCCGGGGGAGTGGTCGGTGTTCTTGCAATGGGCCAAATATGCCCAGAACTCTCTCCGTCACTCCTCCACTAACCTAACGCCATTTCAATGTGTTTTAGGTTATCAACCAGTTCTGGCACCATGGCATCAGAGCCAGACCGAGGCTCCTGTGGTGGATGACTGGTTTCGGCGCGCAGAGGAGACGTGGAACGCTGCTCACGTCCACCTCCAATGCGCTGTGCGTCGCCAGAAGGCCAATGCTGACCGCCACCGCAGTGAGGCCCCGGTCTTTGTACCGGGTGATCGGGTCTGGCTCTCGACCCGGAATCTGCCCCTCCGCCTGCCCTGCCAGAAGTTGAGCCCGCGGTTTGTGGGGCTGTTCAAAGTCCTGAGGAGAATAAACGAGGTTACCTATAGGTAATTACTCCCGCCAGATTATCGTATTAACCCCTCGTTCCATGGGTCTCTCCTCAGGCCGGTGGTGGCTGGTCTGCTCCAGGAGTCTGAGGTGCGGGAGGCCCCTCCGCTCCCTCTGGACATCAAGGGGGACCCGGCGTACTCCGTCTGTTCCATCCTGGATTCGAGGCGTCAGGTGGGGGGCCTTCAGTACCTCGTGGATTGGGAGGGGTATGGTCCGGAGGAGTGGTGCTGGGTCCCGGTGAGGGATATCCTCGATCCCTCCCTGTTGCGGGATTTCCACCATCACCATCCGGCTCGCCCTGCTCCGCGTCCTCCTGGCCATCCCCGAGGCCGGTGTCAGCGCGCTGCTGGAGCTGCGCGTCAAGGAGGGGGTACTGTCACGACTTCCTCCGAAGCTGCCTCCTCTCCTGGTTTGGGCAGGCTTCGGCGTTCATTGTCACCGGCCTTCTAGCCACTGCCGCTCCTCATCTCATCATTCCATTTGTTTTGTCTTGTTTATTACACACACCTGGTTCATATCCCCTCATCAGTACCTGTATAAGTGTTCCCTCTGCCCCCTTGTCTTTGTGTGTGATTGTTATTTGTGAGGATAGTGAAGCTCGGTGGAGCTCCTTGTATTTTGTATTTGCCAGGTTATTTTCCCTGTGTGCCTTGTTTGTTCCAGTGCACCTGTTTTGCACACTGGACTGTTTTGATGCTTTACTGCGTACTCTGTATTCCGGAATAAATCCTGTTATTCTGTGATTTACCCTCCTGCGCCTGACTCCTTCAAATCACCCATCACACTCTCTCTCTCTATACCTCTCTATTTATCTCCCTCGCTCTCCCTCTCTATTATCTACCTCTCTCTCTCCCTTTTTCTTTATTTATCTACCTCTCCATCTACCTTTTTTTCTCCATTTTACTAATTCTCATCTCTCTTCTGTCTCTCTCTCTCTCTCTACATTGTATCTCTTTCAAATTATCCTCCCATCTCTCTCTTTCTCATTCGCTCTCCTACTCCTTCTGTTTCACTCACCCTCCTGCTTTCTGTCTCTCTTTTTCCTCTCTTCACATCTCTCTTATACTTTTTCTGTCGTCATCTCTCTCTACACTTTTCCTTGGATGGAATGTGATATAAGGCCTCTTTCACCAATCTTTTTATCGACCCTCTCTGTCACACACACACTTTTACTGCCTGGTTGACTACTGAGAGAGACCACTCAACACAGTCCCTTCTGACCCACTCCAGCCAAACTACAAGACCAGGAGATGGAGGGAAAGGGAGAGGGAGAGGGGAGAGAGGGGAGAGAGGGGAGAGAGGGGAGAGGGAAGAGGGAGGGGGTATAGGGTAAAGGAGAGAGAGGGTAAAAGAGAGAGAGAGGGAGGTGGAAGTGAAGCAAAGAAGGCAAATAAAAGGGGGGAGAGAGAGCAGAAAATAGTGGGAGAAGGGTGAACAGGGCAGTGGGTAAAGGAGAGAGAGAGGGGAGAGAGGGGAGAGGGAAGAGGGAGGGGGTATAGGGTAAAGGAGAGAGCTATAGGGGAGAAAGTAAAGGAGAGAGGTAGAGAGACAGAGGAGAGAGGTAGAGAGACAGGGGAGAGAGGTAGAGAGACAGAGGAGAGAGGTAGAGAGACAGGGGAGAGAGGTAGAGAGACAGAGGAGAGAGACAGAGGAGAGAGGAAGAGAGACAGAGGAGAGAGGAAGAGAGACAGAGGAGAGAGGTAGAGAGACAGAGGAGAGAGGTAGAGAGACAGAGGAGGGAGGTAGAGAGACAGAGGAGAGAGGTAGAGAGACAGAGAGAGGTAGAGAGACAGAGGAGAGAGGAAGAGAGACAGAGGAGAGAGGTAGAGAGACAGAGGAGAGAGGTAGAGAGACAGAGGAGGGAGGTAGAGAGACAGAGGAGGGAGGTAGAGAGACAGAGGAGAGAGGTAGAGAGACAGAGGAGAGAGGAAGAGAAGAGAGAGGAGAGGGGTAGAGAGACAGAGGAGAGAGGAAGAGAGACAGAGGAGAGAGGAAGAGAGAGAGGAGAGAGGTAGAGAGAGGAGAGAGGTAGAGAGACAGAGGAGAGAGGTAGAGAGACAGAGGAGGGAGGTAGAGAGACAGAGGAGAGAGGTAGAGAGACAGAGAGAGGTAGAGAGACAGAGGAGAGAGGAAGAGAGACAGAGGAGAGAGGTAGAGAGACAGAGGAGAGAGGTAGAGAGACAGAGGAGAGAGGTAGAGAGACAGAGAGAGGTAGAGAGACAGAGGAGAGAGGAAGAGAGACAGAGGAGAGAGGTAGAGAGACAGAGGAGAGAGGTAGAGAGACAGAGGAGGGAGGTAGAGAGACAGAGGAGGGAGGTAGAGAGACAGAGGAGAGAGGTAGAGAGACAGAGGAGAGAGGAAGAGAAGAGAGAGGAGAGAGGTAGAGAGACAGAGGAGAGAGGAAGAGAGACAGAGGAGAGAGGAAGAGAGAGAGGAGAGAGGTAGAGAGAGGAGAGAGGTAGAGAGACAGAGGAGAGAGGTAGAGAGAGAGGAGAGAGGTAGAGAGACAGAGGAGAGAGGTAGAGAGACAGAGGAGAGAGGTAGAGAGAGAGGAGAGAGGTAGAGAGACAGAGGAGAGAGGAAGAGAGACAGAGGAGAGAGGTAGAGAGACAGAGGAGAGAGGAAGAGAGACAGAGGAGAGAGGAAGAGAAGAGAGAGGGACATGAGAGAGATAAAAGGACACTGGTTTGCCCAACATCAGTCCCACTGCACCTAAAGTGATGATGTTCCTACAACAGAGCCCCATCATTATTCTAGAGCCCCTATGTCCCGGGGGAGAACCCTTCTGTGTTTCAGTGCTTGATTGACATTCCATTTGTCCCATGAAAGGTGACTGTCTAACCCTCATTTGAGTTCAACACTACAAATAGAAATATATCTATATTTCTATATTGCTGCTCTGGCTTTAGATGCTATTCACACAAACACACGTCACTTCAAGAGGATAACAATGTGTTTTACTTCTGACAATGAACAAGATGATGTTATTGCTTTCTGTGTGACTCAGTTTCAAGAAAACCGCTTTTTTTCTAATGAAATGAAGAAAATAAAGCATGTTATTCTCTATAGAACAATACAGAAGACATCTTGTTTTTTTATGTCACTTCCATCCTGCTTTTGTGACGGACTGTTTTCAACAGATGAGTCCATTATAAATGTAATTATTCCCCCCTCTTGAATATTTTATGGCGTACTTATATATGAATATATATATATATATATATATATACATCTATATTGCATACTTCTATAGGTATCTGAGAATACACTGCGTCTGTTAGACTGTGATTATCGTAATGATCATTCATTCATAATGCGACTTCTCAACAGGAAACACACACACTCTGTTCTCCTCTCTGCATACTTTAACTATAATACAGTGGGAAGGGCGTGGAGTTAATGTGAGAGGGAAAGGCATCACAGCAGGCGCCCACATACACACACACACATACACACACACACACACACACACACACACACACACACACACACACACACAGTAATGTGAGAGAAGAAAGCATCACGGTAGATAAATGCAGAAAGGGGGAAAACTCCAATCACAACTTCCTTCAATCACTATACGGTGCAGAAAGGCACATTTGAATATTTCCTACCTGAAAGTATGAATACTATACAATTTTAATCACTATTTAACATGTAGATGCTTTTTGCGTCTCTCAGGTTTGGTTTTTCTGCATAAAAGATTGGGAGAAGAGGTAAAGCTAGTAATGTATTTGGCAGAGAGGAGAAAAACATGGTTTAAATGTCTCTGACGAAGAATCACTTAAAGAACAATGAGAGAGAGAGAGATGGCCGGAGATTGCGGAGAAAGCGAGAGAGCGAGAGAGAGAGAGAGAGAGAGAGCATAGAAATGCTTTATGAAGGTGTTTTAGTTAAGTAGAGCGATGGAGGAAAGTATAGTTCAGCTCTAAGAGCATTTGATCTGCTCTCATCTTCCTCTTATATGATGGAACAAAATGATAGAATACAATACAATACAGTACAATTTAGTACAATACAGTACAATACAATACAATGGAACACAACAAAATAGAATAGAATAGAATATTGGTTATGTATGTTGTCCATATCTACTAAATGGATTATCAATTCCTCTATTTCATTTCTACTTCCTACCTCGTTTCATTCTGAAGGGGGTGGGCCTGGTGAGAGAGGGGGATGGAGGGAGGGAGAGGAAGAAGAAAAATAAATAGTTGATCCACTGTCCTTCATTACATTTTTACATTTTAGTCATTTAGCAGACGCTCTTATCCAGAGCGACTTACAGTTAGTGAGTGCATACATATATATATTTTTTTTTTTCTTCATACTGGCCCCCCGTGGGAATCGAACCCATGACCCTGGCGTTGCAAGCGCCATGCTCTACCAACTGAGCTACACAGTACAAGGTCTTCTGACACAGCTACTCTCTCTCCCTCTCTTTCGCTCTCGCTCCCTGTCTCTCATTCTCTCTCTCTGTGGATGATAATAAAACACCTATACCGTTGTAAACCTGAATTGGTCTAACCCACAATCTATCATACTGTAACACACACTGTAATGTCCTATACAGCACACTTCCATACTATACTTCTATACTACACTTCCATACTATACTTCTATACTACACTTCCATACTATACTTCTATACTACACTTCCATACTATAATTCCACATTAGTCAGGCTATCAGGAGGTAGTCTCATTCCCCTAATAAGGGCCCTAAAGAAGAGCCCTAAAGAGGGGAAGGAGTCAGTGAACTAAGCGTACGGTATAAATCCCACTGACCTTTCTCATCAATGATGCAGAATAAGTGAACAGAAACATGCTTACCCTTTTAGCTGCTATGGGAGAGGGGGAGAGAATGAGAGAGGAGGGAGAGAGCAGGAGAGAGATGAGAGAAGGGGAGAGAGGGGGAGAGAGAGATGAGGTACTCATCATCATTAATGCTGTGGATTAGTGATGACAGATACAGTTACAGTATTATTATATCAGTAATATCTCAAGTCAAGTGTTTTTATCAAGGATGAAGTGTTTGGATAGTCTCTGGGGAGAGATGACATTTATAAGAACTACTCTGATTGTAGGCCTACACACACACACACACACACACACACACACACACACACACACACCTTATTAGGCTATAATTACAACTTGAACTTTAGTAATTAAAAACCAGGTAAATAATGTAATGTATAATAAAATTAAAGCACAATATAAATAAGCATTTCTGCTTCCAGGGCAACTTTGAATTTATCAGCATCACAATCACTGAGTTGGAAATGATGCCCTCTAAAGATAACAGAAGTGCTTATTGTTTGATTAATTCGTTCAGACCTGGCTATTATAATCTCATCTCCACTGTAACAGCTTGATCAGGAGTCAGGAGGTAATTTCATTGAGGTGACATGTTATCTAAACTACAGGAATAAAAAGCTATTATGCTAATTTCATCTCATAGTCATCAATCATCCGCGATAGAGCTGTCACGTCATTCCGTGTTCCCCCTCTGATGCGGCGTGTGTGTGTGTGTGTGTGTGTGTGTGTGTGTGTGTGTGTGTGTGTGTGTGTGTGTGTCGGAGGGAGGGAGGGGGGGGGGGGCGAATTGAACACATCCTCATTATATTTACCGGGACCCCGGGGCGGTGTATGCGCTCGTGTGGAAACGGGAATCTTTGAGTGAGCAGGTCTGTCGTTCACAGACAGCGTCAATAACGGTAAGTAATACTAGTATATGAGGTATATAGTTGTATTTTCTTTCCTGTCTTGTAGGCCTATTTCAATGAAATCCGACTTTTATAAGTTTATTCTGCAAGATAATTTGGAGGAACGTAAGCCTACCTTCGGCTTTGTTCTGTTTTCTCATTGAGAAAAACAACTCCGTGTACAAGGATTTCTGCCAGTGTAATTTTTTTTGGCAAAGGCCTATTTTGTTTTATTTACAACATTTGTATTTCTACATGAAAGCGGCTAAATCGAAGGTCCTAAACTGAATATAAGTTCCTGAAGGAGAGGACCCGTAGGGTGCCTGCGGGAGTCCATGTGACGTCAGTGAGACAGGCGCGTTAAAAGCAGAGAGCGCATCAGGAGGGGCATGGTTGGTTTGTGGATGATAGATCACAACATCACTACCGCTTTGGACTGCAAATGATGCGTTTCACCGCGTCAGATTGACTGGACAGTAAACATATTCATTAACTCAGCGAGTCACCAACTGTCAACCGACTTGGACACCTAAGTCATCCCCCAAAAAACATCCCAAGGACATTATTGGGAATTGGGGGAAAGGACATTACCCTAGCTGATGTTTCCCAAATACCTCGATAGAAGAGCTGAAGAAGAGCTGAAGCAGACTTCATTACAAACCCAATCTTGAGTGCCGGCACTTTACCCGGGGTGGAAAGAAGTGTGTTTCGGTTTTGGTTTGATTTGGTGAAAGTGACCTTTACTCACAGATCTAGGACACGCATAACCTCTCCAGATCCCACCTTCGAAGGGGAATTGCAAAAGTGACCTTAGATCAACGTCTAGGAGCTACTTAATCCTGATGCACGGATGAGTGACAGTTGGACATTGTGCTCGTGCTCGATCCTTTGAAGTTTGACGACATTCACTGATGTTTGATATCATGGCTTACCCGCAGCTAGGATACCCCTACTCACCTTCACACCAGGTAAGGCGTCTCTCACTAGAAGAAACAAGTGTGGTGAAGGAAAACATTTTTTGTCTCTGTTACTATAGTGTCTTCGGGTTTGCACATAAATCATATAGCCAACTTTTTGTTTGCTTGACAAAATAAGTAATTTATTGATAGCCTTTTTCGTTTTGTGCTCACGCATTGCGTATTGGTTATATTCTTCCTGAAGAATCTATTCTTGTATTCGCGCCAGTTCCTCATGAGCACAAGCTCTCTGGCCAACTGCCTCGAGCCTGGCGGAAGGTCTCTCCTGGACTCCGGTGTGATGCCTCCCTCTCCCCAGCCTCTCCGGTGCCCGGTGTACGAGAGCAGGCTGCTCGGCTCCCCGGGCCAGGAGCTACCAACCCCGGCTATAGGTCTGGGTGTGTACGGAGCTGCCTATGGAAAGAGCCAGGGCTACTATGGCACCTGTGGAGGCGACGCAACAGCTCTATATGCCAGGGTAGGTACTTTTCTATATTGACTTCCCTTTTTTTTCTATCTTTCTTCTTGTTTCACTTAATTCGTAATGTCAGCGGAAATAAAAAGGCCAAACATTTGCCCAATTCGTGCGTACTGGACTGATCCATATCTTTGGTGGGCAACGTAGCCTAAACAAAACTATTTTTGACAGTCAGGTTTTGAAAGGTTTTTGTCAAGTTTTCTCAATCACAATGAACGAATAATTAATAATAAACTATTTTGATTTCATATTTGCAGGGAACATTGGAGTCCAAAGATGGAGCGTCTGTGCATGTGGGGGCCTCTCAAACCCCTGCTTACTATCCGTACGATTACGCATTTGGGCAGTATCCATATGACCGATATGGGTATGTCTACTAAACATGTTATATGTTTCTAAATAACTTATAATTCTGTTAGAAAACATTTCAATATTATCAAAACGTGAGAAATAGGGATAACGCATGCGTAATTGATGCATAAAAGAGTTACATTTAAGAACGCATATCTCTTGCACAATGTAATAAGTCAAACCCCTTATAGTTCCAAGTACAAGGAGGAAAAAGTACAATATTTGAAAACTCCAGCACATCTTAGATCCAATAAACATAGTGTTGAAAATACAAGATTTGGAAGAGTTTCTCTTTCAAATAAACCCCTATTCTGACACCCCTCCCCTCTCCTCCCTTCTACCAGGTATGGGTCATCAGTGGACAGTGCAGCGGCCAGGAGGAAGAACGCTACCAGGGAGACCACTAGCACTCTGAAGGCCTGGCTGCAGGAGCACCAGAAGAACCCGTACCCCACCAAGGGAGAGAAGATCATGCTGGCCATCATCACCAAAATGACACTCACACAGGTAACAACTGGCTCAGTGTTTGGAGACTGAATATGTTAGTTGGAGCTCTACTGAACTTATCATGCATTCCAGTACAGGTCTGATCGAAGAGCACTACGTACTCGTTAATCACAGTGCTCCTCACTTTTTGAGGAGCACTACACTGTAAAGGGGTTGCAGTGAATTTGACAGTAACTTACAGGCAGCTCAGTGGCAAGTAAAATTATATATTTCATATTATAAACTGGGTTGTTCGAGCCCTGAATGCTGATTGGCTGAAAGCCGTGGTATATCTGACTGTATCCATGGGTATGACAAAAAATTACTTAAACTGTTCTAATTACGTTGGTTACCAGCTTATAATAGTAATAAGGCACATCGGGGGTTTGTGGTATATGGCCAATATGCCACAGCTAACGGCTGTATCCAGGCACTCAGAGTTGCGTCGTGTATAAGATTAGCCATTAGCCATGGTATATTGGTCATATACCACACTCCTTCTGGCCTTATTACTTAATTACAGCACTCCAGGGGTAGACAACCCTGTTCCTGGAGTGCCACAGGTACTGCAGGATTTTGTTACAACTAGGCACCACACCTGGCCAACTGAGCTAATTGATCAGTGATTGCCTAAATTCCACACAACTGGTTTTCCAGGTCGGTTAAATCCAAAACATGAAGTGCCTGTGGCACTCCAGGACCAGGGATGCCTATCCCTGCAGTACACCTGCTGTAATATAAATACGGTATCAAAGCAAGTACTGTATAATGACACACGTAGTACAATACTGTAAAATTGACTGTATTATACTTTTAAAAATAAATAAGTAAAGGCTACCGTAATCGGAATGAATGAATGAATGGATGACCGAATGAAATTCATTGAGGGGAGGGGTTTGTATTTCACAGTATTTTACTGTAATTACAAGGGATTGGTGCAAGCAGGTTGGCTGCTTCGTAAAGTGTTTACACATTACAGCATATTAATGAATATTTGGTGTTTTATATCATTTGCACTTCTAGAGGCCTTAAAAAATGGCAAGGCAAAACAGACCAAAAGGACATGTCAAAATGCTAAATCATTTAAGGTTTAAGACTTGCTGCCACTCCAATCTGTCCCCTATACATTTTTAATTGATGAGGCACTATATCCACATACGAGTTAAATTGGTACAGCGTTCTCACTCACGGGTGCAACCAGAGCTCCCGGAAAACGTGTGGTGAGACAGCATTTCCCCCAGTACTTTATAATCTGATGTGGCCACTTTCAAAGCAGCAGTACAGACCGGGCCAGTAACTTCTCAGTGCATTTTTGTATTCCAGTTCAACAATTACCTGCTCTGTCGCCGTCTACCATTGAAAACCATTGAAGACTACACTCAGAAAAGTCGTGCTATTTGTATTTGTGCAATATGATTGACTGTACATTCAAGCACCACTACGCTCCATCAAGTCACAACTTCTCGAGCACTACAGAAGTTAATAGCTAAATTCACACAGCACATACGAGCTGTCTTCAGTAAAAAGAAGCGCCCATCAATCTACTTGCTGAGCTTATTTATTTTAGGGAAAGTAATTTACAAAAGTAAACCTTCAATAGTTAACATACTAGCAATATGCTGGCTACTATCGATAGTCTGCAAAGAGAAAGCTACAAAATACACTTCAGCATTTCTCTTTGCAAGCCTACTGTAGCCAGTTAGATATTTCTTTTGGAACACAATTGTCTTAAAGGGGCCGCATCCTATTTTGAGATGTAAAAAAAACGTATCAAAATAATATACTTTAGAAACATAAAGTAATGCAAAAATTAATGACTTACATTGCTAAATTATATTAAACAACTTTTTAATACATATCATAATAACCAAATATAGGCTATTAATAGCTGCATATAGAGAGAAAGCATGGCAACCTAGGCCACATCACTTTTGAACCTGTGGTGCAGCCTCTGGGTGCAACAAATATTGCCTCTTACAAGGCACACCTCAAAATATGTTAATGAGACAGAAACAACAATACCATGCACCCGCTAGTGGTCAAAAGGTTTTTGGAGCTCCAAAGATATGGTACGGTACTGTATTCTGTGGGGTGGAATTTCAGTACCATTCGAAATACAACAATTCTTTCCCCGCCCACAACATTTTCCCACAATGCACCATAATTTACAATATGCTAGAGTATTTTACTTTTGATAATACCCCAAATTACCGTATAATTTACAGTTTTCCGTTACAGTGTCGGCACTGGTTAATCACAGAAAAAGATTACATCCCACAGAAATGTATTCTGCTTTATCCTAAACCCTCCAAAATACATAATTACAAACACAGGTTGAAGAGGTTGGAGCAGAGAGCAGCCATACTGCAGTGCCCCTGGAGCATTTTTAGGGGTTAAGTGCCTTGCTCAAGGCCACAAAGGCCGGCTTGGGAATTTATCAAATATGTAATAATTTCTTAATGCGTTTGTTCATTCAGGTATCCACGTGGTTTGCCAATGCACGGCGGAGGCTGAAGAAGGAGAACAAAGTCACATGGTCACCACGAGCCAATAAGAGCTCTGACGAGAGGGGCTGTGATGATGACAGCGATGGTGCAGAGGGATCGCAAGAGGAGGAGCCAATCAAAAGCGAGATAGATGTTGATGGTGAGTGCATGTGTACCATAGATTTAAAATGGCGTCCCATTCATTTAGATGGAAGTTGCTTTCTATCAGGCTGTCAAGTTTATGATTGTTAAAACATCTATGCATTTTTTCATTGAAGATTCTGTAACAGGGAGGTGTGTGGACCTACAACAAAGTGATCTGGAGGATTTTGATCTGCTAGAGTCGGATGGTTCTGACTGTGACCCTAAACACCAGTTTCACACCAAGGACACCCCAGTACACACACCACCGGACCACCGCCACCACCCCAAAGACCCTTCCACCAGCCCACTCAGACATACCACAGACACATCCCGACACGGGAATGAGCGGTTGTCACTCTCAGCAGACTGCCCCAAACACACACCAGACCATGACCGAACAACCAACTTATTCTACACTCAACAGGACCTGCGAAGTACAGAGAGCAGTAAACCTAAAATCTGGTCCATCGCACAAACTGCTGCTATCCAACCTGAATTCCCTGCATGCATGCACACAGCCTCCCCCAGCGAGACTCTCTCCCCAGGGGGGTATCCAACTGAAGTACCCCACCTGAAGGTGGGGGCGGCTGGGCAGCAGGACTCGCCGGTGGCTACCCTCAGAGATTGGGTGGACGGGGTCTTCCACGACCCACTGTTCAGACAGAGTTCCTTTAACCCTGTGTTGTCCAAGCCAGCCATGGACAGGGCATGGATTGGGTTAAATAGACAGGTGATGGAAGGCAGAACTCTGGGACAACATTCTATTGAACATGTTACCTCGTCTTTGCAGCATGTATAGACTTCATTACCGAGACTTACAGAGACTGCTGTAGAAAGGTATATGAACTCCTTATGATGGCAAATGCTTCCATGCCTTTTTTTGTTTTAGAAAAGCGTCAATACATCGACGTAGGCTACATCAGTGTCAGTAAATATGTTTTGCATAAACTTAAAATTCTTACTACTTTCAGTTTAAAACACAGTTGTAAATTAGTGGAAAAGAGGGATTCAATCCCTTTGGACATAGAAAAGCAATGTAGTAGCCTACTCATTCTCCAGGTAAAATGATCCCTCACATTCAACAGATTAGAAAGTGCTGGATGGTTTAATCACAGAAACACTGAAAATATGTTGTTTTATGATGTTGGATGTGGGGACAGAGTATCACATGTAAGCCGTTGATTGGTATTCCTACAGCACGGTAGGAATACCTTAGGGGGAGTAGCCTACTGACCTAAACCGTTTACAGACCTTTTATAATAACCAGATGCATGAGAGCACCATTTTTTCTCTTAAACGAAATAAAGCATACTATATGTTTAGCTTATTATCACACTATTTCACACATGTATACATGTTCTTGCACTAAAGTCCGATTGCAGTTATTGAGTCACGGAAATAAACAATCGTTTTTTGCAGAATTATGTTCTCTCTGTTGCGTCTGTTTGCTCCTTGCGTTCGCTCTCCATGGTGCTGGAATTGTGCGGCTAAATCACATGAAAATGTATCATAGCCTACTAATGAAATATACATCGGTTTATTTTACATTTTTTATTGAACTTTCAATTTCCTCCAAGACGGAATATGTTGCACATATAGTTCCTCAATGAATGCACCTTGGAGTGCGAGATATACTGTAGTAGGCTATTTTTCCCTGTTTGTGTGTGTGTGTGTGTGTGTGTGTGTGTGTGTGTGTGTGTGTGTGTGTTTGTAAAAGGGGGCAAGCTGGGCATCCTTGAGCCGTGACTAATTCCAACACACAGAGGACGGGGCTGCTAAATTGTTAAATCGATGCCACTTCCACCGCGGGCCCAGATATAGCAGCAATCAGTGATGCGTCTCTTTTCATTAGCCGGCTTTTGACTGCATCAACCTGGGACCATGAGCTGCGCATCCACCGCTCTCTAAACGGGTCACTCCATTATAGAATATACTCCATTAGCGAGGAGTTGAGCTGCCTAACACACTTCTTAATCTAATAGCTTTATCTCCACTGACTTCATGCAATACCTCTTCTGATTTGCCAGCTGAAGGGTTAGGAGTAGCCTAGGCCTGACATTGTAAGGAGATCCATGACATGATGCCATTCAACCAGAGGGTTGAGTGAGACTTTTCCACATTTTAAGGCTAGAAAAATAAGTGGCATGAGAGGGATCGAATGGATGAATAATATTGATACAAATGAGGTACAATTCGATCTGATAAACATCTTTAAAATATACATATATTTAGTAAAGGCCTACATCATGGACTTATTTTGGTTGTCTTTGAATCACCACACCCGTCATATCACTATCTCTTTAAAATATGCTTAATGTCGTTCCATCAACTCAAATCCTACAATATCCCCAAAACCTTTAGTTGTCAAGAACAATAAATTATTCAACATAACATCACGAATTTTAGGCTTTCTAAAATGTTCCAGAAACACTTTCTAAATAAGAGTTAAAGAACAATTATGCGGTAGGGTCCGGGATGAATAAACTACTTTTCCCTCTCTCTTCTTTTCTCCTCAGTTTTCGGTTTACGAAAGATGATGAAGTATTAAACAGAACAGAGCCGAGATCTTGCAAGGCCTTGTATGGAATTAACCATTTCAGTCTAAATAATTCAAGACGAATTCAACCGAGAATTCCATTCTTTTTCTGCTTCATAAATAAATTAGATTTAAGATGATAAATAATGACATCTGGCCCTTCCTGTAAAGTTTACTTTTTTTCTTCAGCACAATGAATGGAGACATAATATAACGAACAATCCTCTAGTCTTATTTACAGAGAGCTAGCTAAGGATTATAAAGCGGTACAATGATCTCTGAAATGATGCTCTATACACACAAAAAATAATGGTTCTAAACAGTACCAGATAGGGGTTCTTTGGCTTGTAACCACAGCGGAACCCTTTTTGGTGCTATATAGAACACTTTTTTGAAGGTTCAATAAAGAACCATGCTAATAAGGTTATACATGGAACCTGTATGGTGCTATAAAGGACCCTAAGGTTCTATAAAAAGAACAATGAAAATATATTCTATATAGCACCAAAAAAGGTTTCCGCTATGGTTACTTTTTTTATGGTTCTTGATAGAACCTTTATGGAGAATGGTTCTATAAATAACCTTTCTCAATCTGAAAGGTTATTTTTAGATCCTTTTGAAGAACCATACAGGGTTTTTATTCTCTTCAGGCATATCATATTGTTAAAATTCCATAGGTGTTATTATTGTGTTAATTGACCAGTTGAATCAAGTGAGCTACTTCTGGAACAGCTGGGGGTCCCTGGGAAGAGAATTGAGAACCACTGACTGATTTAGTCAACTGTTCTCAGTTGACACAAGGCCATAGCCTACATGAGTCTTTCACAAGACACGTAACTGGCCACAGTCATGTATAATATGTAATGGCATACAGTGCCTTCAGAAAGTATTCACTTATTCCACATTTCGTTGTGTTACAGACTGAATAAAAACATAATTCCACTTAGACATTATGGGGTATTATGTGTAGACCAGTGACACAAAAACTGAATTTAATAAATTTTAAATTCAGGCTGTAAAATGTGGAAAAAGTAGAGGTGTGTGAATACTTTCTGAAGGTACTGATAACACAACACATTAGATAAACTGGAATTACTCTCTCACTCATGGTTGCACAAAAAGAGCTGTGAGCAAACCACTCCCCAAAATATTCTAATGAACTGCCTCCCCTATATTTTTGTGAACTGTAAAGAACCATTGAAAAGCTCAAAAGGATTCTTTGAGTCATTATGGTTCCACATAGAACCATCACCCTTCCCAAAGAAGCCTTGAGGAACCCTCATTTTTTAGTGTATAGGCTATCATTCCACTTTATTAAATTGCAATTTGTGAGATGATAAACTCCCAACCCCGAATGAGAACTCTACCCCGAACCAAGATGCTCAATAATAGGCCTATATCGAAAGGTTCAAAACTAACCACCCTCAAAGTTCAGTGTGCTTATATCATCCATGCCTTTTAGCTCTGAGGTGAGAGGAGATATGAGGGAAATATATGAAGAGATGGTAGGGCAGAGGGAGAGTGGGCTTAACGGGACTGGAGTACCTGTTTACACCCTCAGCTGCTGCGGTGATACAGGGCCCCAAGTGCTGGAGAGCACTAGGCTGTCTTGCAGAGCACTGCACTGCTGAGTGGCAACTTGAAGGTTTTCTCACTGTGGGTTCAGTTCAATACTGCATGTGTTCCATGTCTCTGTCTGTCCTTTCCAGTTGAGATGTGAATCCGTTCTCCATCCTCTCTTTACCCTCCTCTGACATCCTCTGACTTTCCTTCCATTCCATTTCCCTCTCTTACCTCTACTGCTAAATTCTTCCCCCCTCTCTAATCCTTGTGCATCTCTCTCCTTCCTCTCTGTCATCTCTTCCTCTCTGTCATCTCCTCCTCTCCTCTCACCCTCTCTCCTCCACTCCCCCCCCTCATCTCTCTCTCTCTCAACTTAAACCACAGAAGCAGTCTAGACACACAAACAATATATCCCACCCTGCCTCTCGTCTCTCTCACACAACACCAAGCTCTATGGGCCAGATAATGCATTAAGCCATAGTGTGTTTAATGCCCCAGTCTGGTAGAGCAGCAGAGACAGGTTGGACCTGATGTTAGCTTGTCTGTTTCACACCACTAATAAAACAGCCCCACCACAGCACACCCTGTGGGGACGCATCATGCAAACAGTCAAGCATCTGTCAAATGCCAGAGAGGTGCATGTCTTCCTTGCAATATAAAGTCTGCCTTTACATTTAGAGTTTTGTTAGTGGTGGAACCATAGGAATATAATTACTATAACAGGCAAAGCCCCTCAGACCACAGCAATTTGACAGTTATATATGGGTGGAACTATCCACAACATTAATTGATATATTATGATCATTGTAATAGAATTGCATTCTGTCTCCCACAATAAGGTGGTAGCCCTGTTTATAGTTCACCGTCAGTCTTTTCACAATTTCTAACTCTGAAGAAGGTCTGTGTAAGCGTGTTTCTGCAGACTCCAGGAGAGGAGGAAGTTCATTTCTCTAGGCTCTAAGAAAATTATATTGATTTATCCTAAACTCTGTCTACTCTTTCAGTCCAACACCTAGCCCACTCAACCCCCTCCATCACACACACACGCACCTACGGACACGCACGCACCTACGGACACACGCACACAAACACTTATATAAATACACACACAAACGCACACACTATCTCCTCTCTCTCTCTCTCTCTCTCTCTCTCTCTCCAAGACACACACCACGGCCACACCATTCTCTCCTGTTTCCTGTCACACACACATACACTCAGGCCTTTTGAGGCTATCAGAGTGCTGAGAGCTAACTCTCTCTCTAGACTGTCACGTCACCCCCCTTAGCGGAGGTGTCTGCTTCCCCAAGCTACCCTCTCTGTCCCTGGCACTAGAACATGTCACATCGTCTCCATGGTAAAGGTCACGACATCTGTACTCTGTTACTTCAGTTGAGTAAAAGGAAGTCCCTCCAATACACTTATCTAAGGTCAGCTATGAGTGTTATACCCTTAATGGTAAAGGTTAGGATTGAAGGATGATTAGCTGATCCTAAATCTGTGTCTACGGGCATTTTAGACCCAGAGCGACTTTAGAGAAGTGAAGGTTAGATAATTGGCTAAAGAGAGAGCAGGTTTAGCTCCTTAGTAAGGCTGGAGGCTCAGTAATGTGACATATTTTAGAGGTACAATCTTTTAATGGGGCAATTATACAGTGAGAATTGTTATTCTATGTTGAGGAGAATACAGTGATTATAGTGTGTGTGTGTGTGTGTGTGTGTGTGTGTGTGTGTGTGTGTGTGTGTGTGTGTGTGTGTGTGTGCGCTCACAGAGGAAATTCAGTGGTATTTATCCTCCTCATCTTCTGCATAGAGGAATCTATTGGAGATTTTTACTGAGTTGCTCTTCTCACACAACACATCTGCTTTTACTTCCCTTTGTTTGCATAAGAAACAACAGAACTTATTCTTAAAAAGGACACAATATTACATAAAAGATGGATGGAAGAATTGCTATGCAAATCATAATACTTCAATAACATTTCGATGCGTTTTCTATTCCTGTAAAAAAGTGATTTGACAGCATGCACTCATCCTAGATAATGAATATAAGCTCAATTGCACATCGGACTAAAATCAGTTTGAATCTGAAGAGTCTGATGACAGTCTTAAATTATACCTACAGTTTCCTCTCAGCATTGCATCTCTATATCTATTAGGTGGTCCGGGTATTTTAGAGGGATGAATAATTGAAAAAGGTGCTGTTTTATTCAACACAATTCATATGCTCAGTTTCATCTGAAGATTTTGCTCAGAGCAATGCCCCAACCAGCCAAGAGCCTGCAACCTATACACACACACACACACACCTCTTAACCAACCGGTGTGTCTCACTAAAACCTCCACGCCTTTCAAACTCTCAACTACCTACCCTGACTGAACATCCTTTCTAACAATGGTCTCGTCTTCTCTCTTTCAATCACCCATCCCTGGTCTGACTATGAATGAGTCTTACCCTCTTACCATCGCATCAAACCTTCTCTTCCCGTGTCACCAGGACCAATTATATCAGCTTGGATGCTTTCCTTCCAACCTGAACGCCATGGTGTGGAAAACGTTGTTCCAATGGCTGCCTGCATCGCTACCCCGGGACAGGACAGGCTAGCTCTAGCGCTGTCTGTATCTGTAGCCCAGCCCTACTACACCCTGCCTGGGCCAATTTGGCATGCAGGTCTATGGAGAATAAGGCTGCTGAAATATATATATGATCTTCTTCAAACATGTATTGTTCCGCGCGGCTGTTCCCTATCAGACTGGAGCTCCCCTGACATCTTCCAGGGGTGGCAGAGCGCAGCGTGGGGAGTGGGAGAGGGGGGGAGGGTATGTGTAAGGGGGGAGTGGGAGTGGAAGGGTGGATGAATGCAGGATGAGTCCTATAAGGATCTCCCTGGTCCCTGCGAAGAGGGCCTATAGGAAAAAACTGAGGATGGATCAACATTTTAGTTACTCCACAATACTAACATAAATGACAGAGTGAAAAGAAAGAAGCCTGTACATAATAAAAATATTCCAAAACATGCATCCTGTTAATGCAAAACATGTGGCAAAGAAATTAACTTTTTGTCCTTGTGATGATTGTCCTATGATCTCCGTCATATAATCTAAAGACATGCCTTATATTAATAATCAGACATTGCAAACAGTTAATGGTTTATGATAAGCATATGTATTTATTAATGGTATAATGTGGGGTTAGCGATATCCTTTTTGTAAATTATTACCTGGTATTTCCTCATTGATTGTAGAGTTATCTGTTAATTTCCTGGTTAAATAATCGTCAGGCAATGGGATGCGTTCAAGAGCGCATGGTTTATTCAGTGTACAGTATAGTGGAAGTTTCTTATCCCCGGGTGGACCTACATGTTCATATCCCAGATTGTATTTATGCTAAAAGCATGGTTGCACCGTTATTGATATATGTGCTTAAGGTTATTCATGTGTGTGTAGCATTTGAAGACATTTAGATCTTAATTCATGCAGTTTAATGTTAATTAAACAGGATTTGAAAGGGCTTCTTCCCAGTGGTCAAATGCATGATGTGTATTGGTATTTGAACCCTGTCATTTCTGTTTGAGAGACAGACAGGGTAAGGATGGCATGCTGCTAGGTTAACAGACAATTATTGAGCCTGGTTTTTCTTTTGAGTTCATTAGGTCTCTTGTTGTTCATCGTCCTGTTTGTTTTTGTAAATACTTGTACAGTCGCTGGCTATATTAATTCTTCACCTGCTAATAAAAAGCATCACTTTGGCAAGAAAACCCACATATTCCTCGTATGCCTCCACACTGTTCCAATCCAACCGCATGGTCAACCTAACAGTCCTGAATACAAAGCGTTATGTTTAGGGCAAATCCAAAATTATTATGGAGTATCACTCTCCATATTTTCAAGCATAGTGGTGGCTGCATCATGTTATGGGTATGCTTGTAATCGTTAAGGACAGGAGTTTTTCAGGATAAAAAAGAAACAGAATGGAGCTAAGTACAGGCAAATTCCTAGAGGAAAACCGGGTCCAGTCTGCTTTCCACAATACCCTGGGAGATTAATTCACCTTTCAGCAGGACAATAACCTTAAACATAAGGCTAAATCTACACTGGAGTTGCTTACCAAGAAGACAGTGAAAGTTCCTGAGGGGCCGAGTCACAGTTTTGACTTAAATCTGCTTGGAAATCCATGGCAAGACCTGAAAATGGTTATCTAGCAATGATCAACAACCAATGACAGAGCTTGAAGAATTTTGAAAAGTATAACGGGCAAATGTTGCTCAATCCAGGCGTGGAAAGGTCTTATACACTTACCCAGAAAGACTCACAGCTGTAATCGCTGCCAAAGGTGATTCTAACATGTATTGACTCAGGGGCTTGAATACTTATCTAATCAAGATATGTTTTATTTTTCCTATTAATTTTTTTAGTTAGAATTTTTCCTCCACTTTGACCGCGTATTTTGTGTAGATCATTGACAAAAAAATTACAATTAAATCCCTTTTAATCCAACTTTGTAACACAGCAAAATTTGTAAAAGGTCAATGGGTGTGAATACTTTCTGAAGGCACTGTATGTCTAAAGAAAAATGATTAAGATACCAGCACTGGAAGTGGCACTTGCACAGAATAACTATTGAATAAGCCATTGGGTTATTGCCACATACACAATAACTGTTTAATGCCTTGTCAAAACTAACCACATCACAGCTTCTACAGTAACCACAACACTCTGTCTGTCCTGCACGTTGTTGTTTCACTGAATAATTTACTATTGCATGAACACTTTTGACAAGTCAGCCAATGCTGCCCTCTGGCAGTGAGATAGGGAACTGTAAGATGGAATAGTTACCCGAATATTTTTCTGCAGGGTCCAGAAATACAACTCATTGCAATCACTTGAGGAATATATGCAATGCATTTTAAACCAAGCCATCTAGAAAGAGTATTGTGGCATTTATTAGTCTCTCGTGGGAGCCTTGATTTGGGTCTGAGTGCCAAGACTAAGATGAAGCTCCATATGCATATACCCCCACTCATAGGAACTGATACAGACTGAGGAGAAAAGTAGATATAATTTATTAACCAGAATGACAGACTACAGAGAGAGAGAGAGAGAGAGAGAGAGAGAGAGAGAGGGACTGAGAAAGAGTCTCAATGATGATGGGTCTGCTTGAACTGCAGTCCACAGTAGCCACATGTTCCCACTTTAGTTTCTTTATCCTGGAGAAACACAGACAGAAGACAGACATTAGCACATTGGAACGCCACATCAAATACACCAATTCACTGTGTAGCGTGAAGCTAAATTGGACATGAGCGCAAATTGAACTGAAATTTAATACGGGATCGGCACTCATGCTTGTAATGTAGTCATAGCTTATATGAGTTCTGACTTTGACACCACTAACTAGTGTACATTATAGGGACATGTACACTACAGAGACGTCATTACCAGGTTGATGTAGACTTTTGGGTGGCCCAGTGCTCCTCCACCCCCGTCACATGACACCACTCTGGCCTCGATGCCACTGACTGGCTCTTCAGCCACCAGCTTGATTGCAAAGTTCTTGTTCACCTGGAAACACACAGCACAAACAGAACCATCAGTAGCTTACACTCTGTATTGTAGTCCAAATTCCCTCTCTGCGGACTACTAAATATGCATTGTAAATCTATCAATGCCCACGTTGCTGAGCTATGTAAAGAGGCTTTAGGCCTTATTTCAACAGGTAGTCATAGGATTCAACTTCTACATTGAAGTCCCATGGCGACTATGGCCCTTTCATACAATGTAGTTTTACCTCTTTCTGTCGGCCTACGAACCTGGCCCGCCTGGGATCATTTTCATCATACACCTGAAACAACATGCAGACACTGTTTTGGAACATAACTATTACAATCAGATATAGCTGATCACATTTTACACATACATTACATGATCACAGTAAAGTTATCACAACCATCAATAAAATAGCTTACAGTTCTATGCCAACTCTGACACTCCACCTAGTTAACTAAAGTGTCATCTGCCTTTGCTCTGACTAGCTTGTATCTTGACAGAAGTGGCAATGGCTACTGACTGTGAATAAACGCCTAACTACCCCAGTAGTGGGTGAGCAGCTAGCTAGCTAGCTAACTAAATTAAATAGCTAAACTAAATAGCTGGTGACCACAACTTAAAGCTGGATCAACGGTCAAATCTTAATTGACAACACCAACATCTGACACTATTACCAAACGTTAGCTAGTAGTGGTGCAAGTGAGTGTCGTTAGCTTGGTAACTAGCGAGTAACTACATCTTTTCTGGGAAACCAACAAACACAACGGAACGTTTGAGCCTTACCTGTCCGGTGTGGGTAATTTGCTCTCCAGTGGTCGACACTTCTACACTGTAGCGCTGTAGAGGTGATACAAGCACCTTAGCATTTCTACTGAAGGACAGAATCCGATGCACAGCGGCAGCCATGTTTACAATGGACTCTATACCCAAGATGGTTTGCAAAGATGAGGGAGCTTCTCCGACCTCCAAAGACGTCCGCCTGGTCCTAGTGCTGTGAAGTCATAAAATATTCACGAATCGTTTGCAACCAACGGTAACACAATTATCATATTAAGGAGTGGATCATTTTTAATACTTTGTAGTTGATCAATTCTGCAACGCGTTACAGTTTAAATGAAAGCGAGAAATTGTGTTTAGCGGGCACAGAAACTCCTAACTTCGTGCTTTAGGACCCAGCGCACGCGCTGTGACTTTTCTCAAAGTCATTTACGTCACAGCCAGGAAGCAGCGATAGCTCCGTGCGAGAATGTTGTTTTGATTAAACGGTGCATTTCAGGAGTTTATTCCCAGTTCTAACCCGTTCTTATAGCTGAAAGGTTGGTGCATATTCTGTTACATTCATAAAGTTATTCTGATCAAGTACTGGTACTTTGCATTTGCCTAATCGGGCAGTAGAAAGATGATCGCGTCTGGCCTTGAGAATCGAGCATGCTGCATGCACTGTATAGCCAGCTAGAATCTGCAATATATATATATATAAAATGAATATTATCCAGGATAAGCAAAACATAATAGACACTGCACATTATATTTCTATCTGCATTGCTTTGATTGCCTGTTCTTCTTCAATACCACTAGTAGCTGAAAGGACTGGATAGGTTTCCACCATATTGCTTTCACCTGTCATGTTCTGTCAGATCAGTGATAATGGAGGAATAGAAAGGACACAGTCTGAGGAACCACAACTCAAAGCAAGAGAAAACTATTGAGATACGTCCTACAAAATAAATAAATATATATATATATGTTCTCTCTCTCTCTCCAGGCAGGTGTTGGTGACACCATGGCTCCACTCCTGTTGAACCACCTCGTCAGCTCCCTAACCCGCCATCTAACCCAGATGACCCGGATAACCCTCAGCCGAACCTACCCAATCACCACCATCTCCCGATGCCTCTCCTCCCTCACATCCTACCCAGTCAGAGTGCTCCTGATGCCAGGTAGACCCATCCAGCCCTTGGCCTTCTCACCTGGATCTTCTTCCCAGGGTCGGGTCGCCCTCCAGGGCCAGTGTCAGCACCTGGCCTGCCTCCAGCCCGCTGTAGGGATGAAAACCAAGAGCGCTCTGAAACGCCGGTGTAAAGACTGCTTCTTTGTGGTGCGGCGGGGACGTCTGTTTGTGTTCTGTAAGGCTCATCCCAGACACAAGCAGAGGCAGGGATGAGGGGGTGAAGAGGAGCAGGGGTTGTGACGATGATTTGTGTATGGTCCTGTCAGTTGTTTGTTACTTTAACTGTATTGCCACATTAAAGTGTTTGACTGATTGACAGATTGACCTTTTCCTATCCCTGTCTCTTTCACCTCTCCCACCACCACCTCCCTGTCTTCTCTCTTTCTCAACACGTCCTCTTCTGCCCTTCTGTTATACCTTTGAAAACTACACAGTGGACAAGAACCTATTCTGATACACGTACAGCTGGCTAAGTGAAAACTGGCAGCCTAAATGCACTATTGCCTGCCTCCATGGAGAACATTTTGCTACTATGACAGCTAACTACTCTGCTAATAGTCTCTAAGAGCTAATGCACCCATTCATCATTTAGAGACTAAATGATGCTGATCCAATAGAGAGCCATTTGGTCTCCTGAATTTCACTGATGTGATATGAGGAATCAGGAGTAGTTCTCTATTGGCCTTGTTCCAATCATCATCCATAGCTAGGAGACAGTGTGAGGGAAGCAATAGGCTAGAGTGACCAGTGGTGTATTCATTACGCCGATTCTGTTACAAAACGTTTATTGAACGGAACGAAACAGGAATGGACCTACCAGAATTTGTCCAATAGAAACTCTTGTTTTACTATGTTTGCTTCCTTTTGGTTCTTAAATGAATACAACTCAGTAAATGTATTTGTATATCCACTGTTCAAGTACTGTCTATCACCACACTATGGCACCAAAACCTCATAGCTCACAGAGCCCTAGAAAATCATGCCATAAATATCCTCATACAATATGCATCAAGGACACACACTATCCTCTGCCCTCTTCTCCAAGGTTATGCCCTTTCAATAAGGATCTAAAGGTTCTATAGATCTTAATAATTGGGAGAACAACTATCTACCAAGTTTTTGGTTGCCATGGAGGTCATTAGGAAGATCAAATACCCTAATTGGCCTATTGCTTTTCTCTCCGCTCCAATCATTTCTATTCCTGGACTCAATGTAATTATTTAACTACTCACTGCTTTTTGTGAGATATATTAAAACCACCTGTAACCATGCTGGCATGTAATTTAGAGTCAAGCAATTATCCAACATATAGCCTACATTTGAAAGTGGAAGAAAGCTTCTCATTTTGACTAATTGCAGTAGTGAGACGTTTAGCCACGTACTGTATTATCTATGCCA
The DNA here is from genome assembly GCF_020615455.1 of Coregonus clupeaformis. Lineage (NCBI taxonomy): Eukaryota > Metazoa > Chordata > Actinopteri > Salmoniformes > Salmonidae > Coregonus > Coregonus clupeaformis. Next base: position 49,866,053 of record NC_059199.1, read on the forward strand.
GGGATGGGAAACTGGTGGCCCCCATTTTGTAGGGCCGCGGACCAATTAAATAAATATATATATACAGTTGAAGTCGGATGTTTACATACACTTAGGTTGGAGGCATTAAAACTCATTTTTCAACCACTCCACACATTTTAGTTATTTAGCAGACGCTCTTATCCAGAGCGACTTACAGGAGCAATTAGGGTTAAGTGCCTTGCTCAAGGGCACATCGACAGATTTTTCACCTAGTTGGCTCGGGGATTAGAACCAGCGACCTTTCGGTTACTGGCACAACGCTCTTAACCACTAAGCTACCTGCCGCCCACACATTTCTTGATAACAAACTATAGTTTTGGCAAGTCGGTTAGGACATTACTTTGTGCATGACACAAGTAATTTTCCTAACAATTGTTTACAGACAGATTATTTCACTTATAATTCACTGTATCACAATTCCAGTGGGTCAGAAGTTTACATACACTAAATTGACAGTGCCTTTAAACAGCTTGGAAAATTCCAGAAAATGATGTCATGGCTTTAGAAGCTTCTAATAGGCTAATTGACATCATTTGAGTCAATTGGAGGTGTACCTGTGGATGTATTTCAAGGCCTACCTTCAAACTCAGTGCCTCTTTGCTTGACATCATGGGAAAATTAAAAGAAATCAGCCAAGACCTCAGACATTTTTTTTTGTAGACCTCCACAAGTCTGGTTCATCCTTGGGAGCAATTTCCAAACGCCTGAAGGTACCACGTTCATCTGTACAAACAATAGTACGCAAGTATAAACACCATGGGACCACGCAGCCGTCATACCGCTCAGGAAGGAGACGCGTTCTGTCTCCTAGAGATGAACGTACTTTGGTGCGAAAAGTGCAAATAAATCCCAGAACAACAGCAAAGGACCTTGTGAAGATGCTGGAGGAAACAGGGACAAAAGTATCTACAGTGGGGGAAAAAAGTATTTAGTCAGCCACCAATTGTGCAAGTTCTCCCACTTAAAAAGATGAGAGAGGCCTGTAATTTTCATCATAGGTACACGTCAACTATGACAGACAAATTGAGATTTTTTTTTACAGAAAATCACATTGTAGGATTTTTAATGAATTTATTTGCAAATTATGGTGGAAAATAAGTATTTGGTCACCTACAAACAAGCAAGATTTCTGGCTCTCACAGACCTGTAACTTCTTCTTTAAGAGGCTCCTCTGTCCTCCACTCGTTACCTGTATTAATGGCACCTGTTTGAACTTGTTATCAGTATAAAAGACACCTGTCCACAACCTCAAACAGTCACACTCCAAACTCCACTATGGCCAAGACCAAAGAGCTGTCAAAGGACACCAGAAACAAAATGGTAGACCTGCACCAGGCTGGGAAGACTGAATCTGCAATAGGTAAGCAGCTTGGTTTGAAGAAATCAACTGTGGGAGCAATTATTAGGAAATGGAAGACATACAAGACCACTGATAATCTCCCTCGATCTGGGGGCTCCACGCAAGATCTCACCCCGTGGGGTCAAAATGATCACAAGAACGGTGAGCAAAAATCCCAGAACCACACCTAGTGAATGACCTGCAGAGAGCTGGGACCAAAGTAACAAAGCCTACCATCAGTAACACACTACGCCGCCAGGGACTCAAATCCTGCAGTGCCAGACGTGTCCCCCTGCTTAAGCCAGTACATGTCCAGGCCCGTCTGAAGTTTGCTAGAGTACATTTGGATGATCCAGAAGAGGATTGGGAGAATGTCATATGGTCAGATGAAACCAAAATAGAACTTTTTGGTAAAAACTCGTCGTGTTTGGAGGACAAAGAATGCTGAGTTGCATCCAAAGAACACCATACCTACTGTGAAGCATGGGGGTGGAAACATCATGCTTTGGGGCTGTTTTTCTGCAAAGGGACCAGGACGACTGATCCGTGTAAAGGAAAGAATGAATGGGGCCATGTATCGTGAGATTTTGAGTGAAAACCTCCTTCCATCAGCAAGGACATTGAAGATGAAACGTGGCTGGGTCTTTCAGCATGACAATGATCCCAAACACACCGCCCGGGCAACGAAGGAGTGGCTTCGTTAGAAGCATTTCAAGGTCCTGGAGTGGCCTAGCCAGTCTCCAGATCTCAACCCCATAGAAAATCTTTGGAGGGAGTTGAAAGTCTGTGTTGCCCAGCGACAGCCCCAAAACATCACTGCTCTAGAGGAGATCTGCATGCAGGAATGGGCCAAAATACCAGCAACAGTGTGTGAAAACCTTGTGAAGACTTACAGAAAACGTTTGACCTGTGTCATTGCCAACAAAGGGTATATAACAAAGTATTGAGAAACTTTTGTTATTGACCAAATACTTATTTTCCACCATAATTTGCAAATAAATTCATTAAAAATCCTACAATGTGATTTTCTGGATTTTTTTCTCATTTTGTCTGTCATAGTTGACGTGTACCTATGATGGAAATTACAGGCCTCTCTCATCTTTTTAAGTGGGAGAACTTGCACAATTGGTGGCTGACTAAATACTTTTTTCCCCCACTGTATATCCACAGTAAAACGAGTCCTATATCGACATAACCTGAAAGGCCGCTCAGCAAGGAAGAAGCCACTGCTCCAAAACCGCCATAAAAAAGCCAGACTACGGTTTGCAACTGCACATGGGGACAAAGATTGTACTTTCTGGAGAAATGTCCTTTGGTCTGATGAACAAAAATAGAAAAAAATAGAACTGTTTGGCCATAATGTCCATCGTTATGTTTGGAGGAAAAAGGGGGTGGCTTGCAAGCCGAAGAACACCATCCCAACCGTGAAGCACGGGGGTGGCAGCATCATGCTGTGGGGGTGCTTTGCAGGAGGGACTGGTGCACTTCACAAAATAGATGGCATCATGAGGAAGGAAAATGATGTGGATATATTGAAGCAACATCTCAAGACATCAGTCAGGAAGTTAAAGCTTGGTCACAAATGGGTCTTCCAAATGGACAATGACCCCAAGCATACTTCCAAAATTGTGGCAAAATGGCTTAAGGACAACAAAGTCAAGGTATTGGAGTGGCCATCACAAAGCCCTGAATCCTATAGAACATTTGTGGGCAGAACTGAAAAAGCGTGTGCGAGCAAGGAGGCCTACAAACCTGACTCAGTTACACCAGCTCTGTCAGGAGGAATGGGACAAAATTCACCCAACTTATTGTGGGAAGCTTGTGGAAGGCTACCCTGAACATTTGACCCAAGTTTAACAATTTAAAGGCAATGCTACCAAATACTAATTGAGTGTATGTAAACTTCTGACCCACTGGGAATGTGATGAAAGAAATAAAAGCTGAAATAAATCATTATATCTACTATTATTCTGACATTTCACATTCTTAAAATAAAGTGGTGATCCTAACTGACCTAAGACAGGGAATTTCTACTAGGATTAAATGTCAGGAATTGTGAAAAACTGAGTTTAAATGTATTTGGCTAAGGTGAATGTAAACTTCTGACTTCAACTGTATATTTCTATTTTGGGTGGGGGGGTGACTCAGTCGGTGTCTCAACTTACTTTTGAGAGTTAGAATAATAGAATACACAACGTGCAATTTCGAAATTTGGTTGTGATCAGCAGTCACCTTTTACTGCATTGGGCTAAATCAGGGTCACACAGAGTGATTCTTGGTAGTCTTAAACAAATCTACTTTGAAACAAAAGTATACACCTCACACACATGGTTATGGGCTTAGAAAAAGAAGACACCTGTACCATGTCAGATATAGAGTTGAAATATATTCAATTTTGAATTTGCATCCCAATATTACACTTTATGTGGAACGAATTGCAAAAGTCTCTGAAGCTGGAGACTCTTAACTCCCTCACTAACTTTAAGCATCAGTTGTCAGAGAACCTTACCGATCACTGCACCTGTACACAGCCCATCTGAAATTAGCCCACCCAACTACCTCATCCCTATATTGTTATTTATTTTGCTCTTTTGCACCCCAGTATCTCTATTTGCACATAATCTCTTGCACATCTAGCATTCCAGTGTTAATACTAATTGTAATTATTTTGCACTATAGCCTATTTATTGCCTTACCTCCATAACTTGCTACATTTGCACACACTGTATATATATTTTCTGTTGTATTTTTTGACTTTGTTTTTTTACCCCATATGTAACTCTGTGTTGTTGTTTTTATCGCACTGCTTTGCTTTGTCTTGGCCAGGTCGCAGTTGTAAATGAGAACTTGTTCTCAACTGGCTTACCTGGTTAAATAAAGGTTAAATAAAAAGAAATAAAAAATATAAAAAAAAAAATATATACAGGACCAGTGAAAAGTTTGGACACACCTACTCATTCCAGGGTTTTTCTTTATTTTTACTATTTTCTACATTGTAGAATAATAGTGAAGACATCAAAACTATGAAATAATACACATGGAATCATGTAGTAACCAAAAAAGTGTTAAATAAATCAAAATATATGTTATATTTGAGATTCTGCAAAGTAGCCACCCTTTGCCTTGATGACAGCTTTGCACACACTTGGCATTCTCTCAAACAGATTCACCTGGAATGCTTTTCCAACAGTCTTGAAGGAGTTCCCACATATGCTGAGCACTTGTTGGTGGACATCCCTGATCTATGCAAACCAGATAGTCATGACCTTGTTACAGTTAGTGCTAGAGTCTGATGTTTGGTGTTGGAGGTGCAGGGTGCACTGCAGTTATGACATGCAAAGGCGAAGTTACACGTCTGCTACTTTGCAGTCCAACAAACCAAATGTGCAAGCACTAATTAGCCACTCTTGGAGGAAAATGGAGGATGAATAAAAAAATGTGCTGAGGTTATCAATTAGCCTTATCAATATGACCATCATTAGTTATTTTTCCATTTCCTTCCAAGTTTGAAAGGGGAGGTATTAGATCTTCATTTACAAAATGTTTTTCCAATTATGAATCCAGGATTACTTTCTTGTGTAGAGCATTCTCTATAGGACAAAGACACACAGTAACATTATGTAATGCACACAGTGCAGTATAGACAACCTGCAATGTGCAAACAGCTGAACTCTGGAAACCGGTATGCCCACTTTTAGATGTTTTTTCAATAAACAAAAACCTTGGCAACTGCAATAGCCACCTATCCCTCTCTTTCTGTACTGTGTGACTCGAAGAGTACATTGGTGGGTTGGTTCTTCTATCCTTGTGGGGATCTAAAATCCCCCAAAGTCCCCACAAGGATAGTAAAACAACATTTCCCACGTTCCCATGAGGACAAAGGCTATGTTAAGCTTAGGGGTTAGGTTTAGGGTTAGTGTTACAATTAGGGTTCGGGTAAGAGGTTAGTGTTTAGGGTTAGTGTTACAATTAGGGTTAGGGGTAGGGTTCGGGTAAGAGGTTAGTGTTTAGGGTTAGATTTAGGGAGTGGGCTAGGGTTACGGGTTAAGGTTAGGGTTAAGGTTAGGGTTATGCTAAGGGTTAGGGAAAATAGGATTTTGAGTGGAAATGAATTTTAGGTCCCCACGAGGAAAGAAGAACGTAACGTATGTGTGTGTGTGGGTGTGTGCATGCGTGTGTGTGCGCATGCATGTGTGAAGTGCATGGATTTCCAAGCCTGGCAGGCAGTAGTATGAATAATATTGACCTCATGGTTGACTTTATGGACTGGTATGTAAGTAAATCAAGCTTATGGTCACAGTCACATAGGAACCACCCTGTCAGTGTGTGATTAATGCTGGTTCCTTTACTGGGAATTATTCTTCAACTGTTGACCCTGCTGTCGTTTCCCTGGCCGGGCCTCTCCTGTCCTGATAGAGCGAGAACTTTCAATGAAAATCATCCCAAATTATTATGACATCCACGCTGAATGAACAATAATGTTGAGCTATTTTCAGGATTATTGTCACCTACAGCCAGTACTGTAGTTACATATGAAGGTAAACAAGCAACCTGGACTCAGGGGTAGACGTAACATTGTAAAGGTAAATCCAGGACACTCCAATGAGTATGATATATTATGTTTCATACGGTATTAATTTGTGGAAGTCCATCATCCATTTTGTATGATATGTTACGAATTAGGTGGCTAACGCTAACGTTAGCTAGGTGGCTAATGTTAGCTAGGCTAGGGATTAGGGTTAAGTTTAGGGTTAAGGTTAGAGTTAGGAGTTAGGTTAAAGGGTTAAGGTTAGGGGGTTAGCTAACATGCTAGGTAGTTGCAAAAAGTAGTAAGTAGTTGCAAAGATGCTAATTAGCTAAAATGCTAAAGTTGTCCTTGATGAGATTCGAACACACAACCATTGGAGGTCCTGGGCTGGCGTGGTTACACGTGGTCTGCGGTTGTGAGGCTGGTTGGATATAATGCCAAATTCTCGAACACGATGTTGGAGGCGGCTTATGGTAGAGAAATTAACATTCCATTTTCTGGCAACAGCTCTGGTGGACATTCCTGTAGTCAGCATGCCAATTGCACGCTCCCTCAAAACTTGGCATTGTGGTGTGTGACAGAACTGCACATTATAGAGTGGCCGTTTAATCAGCTTCTTGATATGCCACACCTGTCAGGTGGAGGACTATCTTGGCAAAGGAGAAATGCTTACTAACAGTGATGTAAACAAATTTGTGCACAACATTTGAGAGAAGTAAGCTTTTTGTGCATATGGACAATGTCTGGGATGTTTTATTTCAGCTCATGAAACATGGGACCAACATCTTACATGTTGCGTTTATATTTTTGTTCAGTGTAATTTGTGTCCCGAATTTACTTTTACAATGTTATGTCTAGTCTATGAGACCAGGCTAAAGCAAGAGAGACCCAAAGATGTCAAACTGAGCAACATGGTCTCAGAGCATTTCGTATTAAATTTGTATATTTTTGTTATGTGTTAATTTGTGGATGTCCATCATCTATTCCCTGTGATATATCATGAATTACAATTCGTATGATATGTGAGGAATTGCAATTCGTACAATATGTTACAGATTTACAAAACATACAATATATTACTAATTTGCTAAATGTATGATATGTTACAAATTCCAATTTGTTGTGGCTAACTTTAGCTAAGTGGCTAGGTGGCTTACATTAGTGTTAGCTAGCTGGCTAAAATGAACGCTAAGGGCTAGGGTTAGTGTTAAGTTTAGGTGTTAGGTTAAAGGGTTAAGGCTTGGGTTAGGGGAAGGGTTAGCTAAAATACTAAGTAATTGCAATGTACCTAAAAAGCTAAAGTTGTCCGTGATGAGATTCGAACACGCAAACTTTGCGTTGCTAGACGTTCGCGTTATACACCCACCCCTCTGACCAACCACCCTCCTTTCGTTTTTGCCTTAAGTAACCTTCTATCCTTCACAGTGCCATCCGTTTTGTCACCAAAGCCCCATATACTACCCACCATTGTGACCTGTACGCTCTCGTTGGCTGGCCCTCACTACATATTCGTCGCCAAACCCACTGGCTCCAGGTCATCTATAAATCACTGCTAGGCAAATTCCCGCCTTATCTTAGCTCATTGGTCACCATAGCAACACCCACCCGTAGTATGCGCTCCAGCAGGTATATCTCACTGGTCATCCCCAAAGCCAACACCTCCTTTGGCCGCCATTCCTTCCAGTTCTCTGCTGCCAATGACTGGAACGAACTGCAAAAATCTCTGAAGCTGGAGACTCTTATCTCCCTCACTAACTTCAAGCATCAGTTGTCAGAGCACCTTACCGATCACTGCACCTGTACACATCCCATCTGTAATTAGCCCACCCAACTACCTCATCCCCATATTGTATCTCTATTTGCACATCATCTTCTGCACATCTATCACTCCAGTGTTAATACTAAATTGTAATTATTTTGCACTATGGCCTATTTATTGCCTTTCCTCCATAACTTACTACATTTGCACACACTGTATATAGATTTTCTATTGTGTTATTGACTGTACGTTTTGTTTATCCCATATGTAACTCTGTGTTGTTGTTGTTGTTTTTATCACTCTGCTTTGCTTTATCTTGGCCAGGTCGCAGTTGTAAATGAGAACTTGTTCTCAACTGGCTTTCCTGGTTAAATAAAGGTGAAATAAAATAAATAAATAAATAAATGTAACCATACCAAACATAACATATTATACTAATTACAGTGTCCTGGATTTATATTTACTGTGTTACGTCTAGTCAATGAGACCAGTCTGTACTGAGTAACAAATTGATGGGTGGATCAAATGAGAGAGGAAGCCCTGCAACTTCACACACATATTCGTACACACACACTCAAAGGTATCTGGCACATCTCAAAGACACATAACAGTTATCGCTGTGTGTCTGTGGCATGTGTGCTGAATATCTGGCACCACTGTAAAAAAAAAAGTGTTAAAAGGATCCTACACCTTCCAAAGTGATGTCAGAAAAAGGGGCTCGCTAATACGCATGCGCAGTCCCAGGATGCTCAAATTAGCCATCCTCCCTTCTCCGCCCCACATCTTCCTACCAGTGTCTTGTGAACAACAATAGTAGAATCGGTGGTTTGCCTTCGAAATAAAAGTCCCCCCCGTTGAACGCACACGGTGCATGTATTATACTTTAGTTTTGCATTGGGGGCATACATATATTGCACTGTACAGCCTTATCTATGGATCTTGGGTCCATGAAATGGGATGTCAGCCTACTCAGTGACACTCACAGAGGCACGGGAACAGGGTCTTGATGATTCTGTTGAAAATTGAGCACAATACACAAATGTAGAATTTCAGTTAAAGTAAGTGGCGCCTTCATCGCAACTGGGGAAAAGTATCCCGAAAAGTATCCAGATACAGTGACTTGGCTAGATATTCCCAAAGGGAAACCACTTTCGCAAGGGTAAAGGGAAGCCCCCTTTTCAACAAAGTTTCCCACAAACTGCAACTGGCCCTATGTTTAGCATTACTAGCGCTAAAAAAGCGATTTGGAAGTTAGCTTCTTTTGGAGGAGTGAAGCACATGCAATCTTAATCAGTCAACTGACGTGTTTCACGAGTGAACACATGGAGTGAACAAGACACGTTTGTTCATGGCTAGCTAGCGGTGAACTTTCCTAGTTGGACAACGTTTTGATTGCATGGATTCGCTTTCGACTACTTGCTAGCAAAGGTCACGAACACTTTCAATTAATGTTACATTTTCTCTCACATTTCTCTGTTATTTCTATATCCTACTTGTAAAAAAATGTTTTGAATTAAATCTAACTGGTTTGTGTTGATAATCGTTGCATGAAAGCAATAATTATAGTGAAACAGCCGTGGTAACTTGCTGACAGAAGATGTGTGTTTGTTTTTTTGAAAATATCAATATTGTAGAGCATTTCTCCCTTTACACCTCAGATAATATAATGGGCAAGATCAGGCACCTTCAGACTGGTGAGCAGCTGGCCCCTGTGACAAAGAGGACTGAGGACCTGTTCAGATCAAAGTTAAGCATAGTTATTTGTCCTATACATCTGAGTTCACAGCCAAAATATTTCAGCATTCCTTCAAAAAACACATTATAACATTATTAGTTCTTAAGCATAATGTTATGTGATATACTTACCCCCAGAAGAGAGTGACAAAAAGGGTCTAGAAGATACTGTTGCAAATTGTGCAAATGAAATGCAGGTTGTGAAAATTAGACTTATACTTTGTATGGACAATTCATTGACAAAAAATGAAATATTGCATTTACTTTTTTTGTGTGTGGAATCAACCATTTTTTGGGTGAATTTGGGGGTCTTTGGGTGCTGGTTATGATCAGCGTCAGACTCCTCAGTCGGTCTGATCAAATTTAATATTTCGCCTGGGAATGACAGCAAGCATGAAGTTTTCAGAGTAGTAGTGTAGTGTTTAGATTCTTATTTCAAACACTAAAGCTTACGTTCTCTTTCTTTGGTGAGACTCTGTCTCTGTTTCCAGGCTTGAGCCTTTTTCTGCCCGAACCAGGCACTCATGGGCTTTCTCATATGAATCTGAAAACATCACGAAAGAGGAGTTTATCAATTAATCGGTAAATGTCTGCAAACGACACATTTAGTATCTTAATATTCAGTTAAAGTACTCACTCTGTCTTCAGTAATTGAATTGAATACACCTCCCATGTATCAATGTCCGGCCGTTCGTGCGACATCACTGCCTTCCTCTTGTATGGAGGCCAATAACATTTGTCCTTGGTGCACCAGGTTTTTGAGATGACAGCTAAACTGTCATCTTCGTTCGGGAAATTAACCACAGTGTCGTAGTAAATATAATTTGTCGTAGTAAATATAAAATGTTATAACGTGAAGAGGGGGATTTGTCATGTGTCTGGTATTAACAGTGGGCTGTTGTGTTGGTTGTCGAACAAAGGACAGTAGAAGAGCAGCCATATCTTGTCACCAGATGGCCTAGTCAGGAGTGTAATAACAGGACAACACCCACGCCCAAGGCCACAATCACCAGATCCTCCTCACCAGTTCCCTGGACACACACAAATATTTCATTTGCACGCACACTCATTCTCATGCCTCACGAGTTCTTTGACACACACAGACATCTCACTGTGGACGCACACTCATTCTCAAACCCCCCCCTTCTACTGGTCGGGTGCCAAGGGCAGAGGACTCTGCCGTGCACCAATGGGGCTTCTACTCTGGACAGAGCAGACCCGCCTCCTACGCCTGGGAACCAATCAAGGGACTAGAAGAAGGACCCCTTCCTTTATGTTACATTGTATAAAATAATGCTGTAAACTCTGTTTATCCATCCTTCTCAACTGTCTCCATAAGAGGCAATTGATTGGGTCCATGCATTGGGCCCATGCATGTAGCTTGAGCAGTACCAGCTATCTCTGTTTTAATAAACTGCCTTTTGCTTAAAGCAAATTCCTCTCTGTCTAGCGTCGTTGGTTTTGTACTTCCTCTCCAATTATGTGTTCACCAACAACAGCAAACAAGGTACTGTGAACAAAAAAGAAAATAAGGGCACTCAATTAGATTAGTTTACACAAACATTTCACAATAGTAACATCTAATTGTAAAATATATATATATATATATATATATATTTAAAAAATATATGAATCACCATTAAAAGGCGTCCTTTACCTTCTGTGTGGTTTGCGAATCACCATTAAAAGGCGCCCCTTACCTGCTGTGTGGTACCGCATATCCCCATATGAATGGCATGATTGGTACAACCTTTTGGTCTATTTAATGGGGTGTTTTGATCGGGTGTAGGGTTAGTGTTAGCTTGATTTTGTGGATTCTTGACCTTGTTCCTCAGGCTCAAGGCTCAGGTATGACGACATAGGTTTAATTATTTTAGAGATAGATATCTTGCAGTGGGGGAGGGCAGGAGAGGACAGCTCAGGAAAAAAAATAAGATTTGTAATCGATAATGTAATAATTTTTTATGGGGGGGGGGTAGAAGGATTGCTTTATACTATTCCAGGTATTCCAGGTAGGGTTTCAAGTGTCTCCGGAAGGTGGTCAGTGACTCCGCTGTCCTGGCGTCGTGGGGGAGCTTGTTCCACAATTGGGGTGCCAGAACATCAATTAGCTTTGACTGGGCTGAGCGGGAACTGTGCTTCTGTAGAGGTGGGGGAGCTAGCAGGCCAGAGGTGGATGAACGTAGTGCCCTCATTTGGGTGTAGGGTCTGATCAGAGCCTGAAGGTAAGGAGGTGCCGTTCCCCTCACAGCTCCGTAGGCAAGCACCATGGTCTTGTAGTAGATGCGAGCCTCAACTGGAAGCCAGTGGAGTGTGCGGAGGAGCGGGGTGACATGAGAATGTAGCATGATTTATATGTAAAACAATAATTGTGATGAAAGTCTACAGATCTTTAATTGTGGCATTTCTTCAACAGGACTTCTCTCTGATGTCTGGTTCCTGAAATATGTTGATGACATCACTCACCCTCAAGCTCCACTAGCACATGCGCCCCACAACATTACACATGAAACCCTCCTGTCCATCTTCAATATGACATCCCCATAGACAGGTAGGGTGGTTTGTATCCATATTCAGTTTAAATGCATTCCCTGGTTTGCATGAATCTTCAGTTAGAACATTTTACTGACTCATCATCACTGATCAAGTTATTCCACCAACGATGGAGAGAAATGTATCTTGTTTATCTCTAAACTTGTTTAGAACATTATAACATTTCTTAATGGAAACTGAAAACTAAGGAAGACTTTACAGAAAATGTTACCTAGGGGCCTCTTAAGTCTAGAGCCTGCACTGTTTGTAAGTCTGTAACATCTATGTAAATACATTACATTGCAGTGTTGTGCTAAAGGTTGTTACACAAGACCATGTTAAAGGTATTATTGTTAACCTATACCTAACACCATATCTTAATTTGTGTATTGCTGTAAAATGAAGATGCATTTCCTGTCATTTTTGTTCTATATTCACTAAAACTCTCCTTCATAATGCCCAAGATTAGTGAATAGGTTACTTAAAAGTGAAAGTATGCAAGCTATCTACTTATAAGAACACACATAAAAGTAGTGGAACTTGCTATTACATTGAAATGCATTATGCGATTACAAAATGTGGAACTTTATAATGGGCATTTTCCAGACAAAGCTGAATGGGACAGTTCAATTCTTGTCAAATCAGTGTGGTTTATATAAAAATATATATACATATTGTTTTCAGCAATAGTAGCAGTACTTATTCAATTTATGAGAAGGTGTTACAGCAGGTCGCACGCACGGGGTCCGCATATCGACATGGCCGAAGTTCCTCCACTGAAGGTCAGACCTCCCCCTAGCATACCGGCTTGCCGCTCAAGAAACGCTAGTGGACGGATGAGCGATTGCCGACTATCGGCTTGGGCATGGTCTGCCTCCGGAGTCCCGACCGCGGCAAGCCGCTGACTGTGTGCCACCCAAAAAACGCTGGCGGACCGACAGGTCATTGTTTGCTGGGTAACAACATTCCAAACTTGTTTAGCATTATCTAGTCCAACTGTGGCATGATTCCACTATTTTTATCCATTTAATCAGTTTCAATGGGGAACTTTTATTTTGAAGGCAAACCACCGATTCCAGTATTGTTGCTCATGCTAATGTTGTTCACAACACATAGGTCATCTCACTCACGGACGAGAACGAATTGATGGTCCTCGAGCCTACAGATCAGCACCATCCGTACTGTGTAGCGAGCCTAGATAGTCGATTTCAAAGAAGCATTGCCTGTTTATTGTGGAAGAGAAAAACCGTTGCGAGCTGATAAGTGTTTGTTTATTTGTTTTCAGTTATGAAGTTGCCAAATAAGCAGCATCATTCCTCGGAGAATGGAGATGGGTCGGACTTGCCTCCCCCGTTCAGAAATCCTTTCGTTCACGAGTTACGATTCACTCCCTTGGAGAAAATCAGGGTAAGCAACCGTTCAACTTTTCACGACATCGTATCTAATGAACATTCAAATTATTTGTTGATGTTTTATTTTGCCTATTAGCTAGACAGTTAACAATACTATGTGCTACAGTAGCTACTATAAGGCTAGCGACTAGTAGGTACTTGATTTTCTCTGCCCACCAAGTTTTCCGTGCCTTTCAAGCTTGTTGTTGCATGTTGCTAGAATAATTGGTATATCTCGACCATAAGCTACATTTAGGGACTCAACTCAAATCTAAACATATGCTGTAATTTTATGGTGAATTAATCATATAAAGAAGAGTTTTCATTGACAAAATACCAGAGCCAACGTTTTGTAGCTATTGAATTGATGATCTTGATTCTCATCATTTGCATGTAAAACGTTGGCATTGGATTTCCATGTCCAATAATAGCTGTCAACTGTAAAACTGTTGTCCTAAATGACTGGACAGCGTTCACTGTTCAAGGGAGGGTTGCCTACTGTGGCTTTTGAATAGATCTGGGTCACACACACATTCTTTCTCTCTCTCATTGATTAGGAACTAACGTTATTAAACATAAGCATTTCGCTGCATCTGCCATAACACCTGCTAAACTGTGTACGCGACCAAAACAATTTGATTACACACACACGTTATTATATCCTCGTGGGGATCAACATTTTTTTCCTATTCAAAATCCTATTTCCCCTAACCTTAATCCCTAACACCTAAACTTAACCCAAATTCTAACCCTAAACTTAACCCCTAAATTTAAAATAGCCTGTGTCCTCATGGGATAGAAGAAGAAGGCCACACAGACACACAGTTGTCCCCATACTCTCTGTTTGGCCTTTTACACACAGCGGTGAGGCTTGGACATGCAGTTATCACTATCAGACCATGCTGCAAAGGACAGAACGGCTGTAGAATAGGGCATCGTTCAGCAAATTATCTTCCTTATTTGCACCAAGTGTTCCATTCCCTGACCGTAACATTCTAGCCAATGTGTGTAGCAAGTTAGTATTCTGAGTGAGAGAAATGTCTTGTCCCGTTGTTATTTCCAAACATAACTTACTTTCATTACAATAACATTCAAAAGTGTACCAATACTCAGCTAGCATTCTTCCTTTAAGTGCAGGAAATGTGGTTTGTCCTGTTTCTGTTTCCTTGGCCTCTCGGCTCTCACACAGCCCCAGGACCAGGGTGTGTCCCAGTCACTCTCAGCCATATACTGTACAGCAGGGCTCTCCAACCCTGTTCCTGGAGAGCTACCCTCCTGTAGTGTTGTCATGATACCAACATTTTACTAACGATACGATACAGGAAAACTGCATGAAACATTCTTTACTCTTCAGTTACCACACAGACACACACACTCCCTCCCTCACACACTCACTCTGTCTCCCTCTCTCATAAACAAACACACACACCACTCTCTCTTCCACAAACACATACACACTGCTCCCACTTTAGAAACGTTAGGCACCAAACAGGATGTAAGGTGCCCCAGAAAGAGAGATTTTTGATAGTTTAGGCTTACATTAGGCCTATATGAAACCTATTTTTTGAAGCACATGAGTAGCAGACCTTTCTTCCTGTGCCAATCAAATCTACCAGGTTGTTAGCTAGCTAGGTAACATGACTGAACAACGTTGTTTATCAAACCAATAATTAGCGACACAGGATTAGTTTAAAATGGCCCGTGATATGGTTTGTGAAATTATATCGAAATCGCGCAGGAAGAAAAAAAGGTAGCTCTGGTAATATGAGTCATATTTTTTTCAACCGTTTGAGCTAGAGACAAGACGTTTTCTTGGCTGTAAAGCTGCAAGCATGCATGTAGCGAAGCTGTTTTTCGTCTCTGGCACTGTACGTTTTCACTCCAACCCCAGTTATAACTAACCTGATTCAGTTTATCAACCAGCTAATTATTAGAATCAGGTGCGCTAGATTAGAGGGAGTGAAAACCTACAGGACGGTAGCTCTCCAGGAACAGGGTTGGAGAGCCCTTCCCAACAGGGTCCAGGAAACTGGCCTCCATTTTGGCACAGAACATTTTGTGCCAGCAATGGAAGAGAAACACAGCAAACAAGTTTACTCCTGCAGCAGGAGGCTTGCTTTGCACACACACACACACGTGCACACGCACATGCACACACACTGTACACACAATGTACACACACACACTGCAGAGAGAGATAAGGGGAAGAACGTGAGCAGAAAGGACTGAGATTTTGGAACAGCATTTAGCTTTGGAATCTGGTGCTAATTATTCCAGTCTCTGGATCTAGGCCAAGCCTCTGGAAATGCGTGTTTCTTTTCTATTGTAATACAAGCACGTTGGCCTTTAAAATTGTGTTTCTTAGAAGACCGTCACAGTGTATCCAATTGCATTGCCGTTGCATGTTTCTGTCAAAGATTAAATCAAAATGATTGTTAAACTCAGATCTAAGTAATAGTTAGGCTAGTTGGACAGAAAAAGGTGCTGGAGGTTACTTGGGCTGAAGTACACACACACACACACACACACACACACACACACTTGGGCCAATCAGAGATGTGAATGTTGCTAGTTGAGTTAGACCCATGCTACAGTTTACTATCTCAGTCTTGTTCTCACTAGCCTGCTACCTGCTCTTACTGTGAAGGTGTCCAGGTGTGTTTTTCCATTCTATGTAGACACAGACACACACACTGGTTCATTTAAGAGCTGCCTCTCTCTCTGCCTGAACATAACACTACTTCCCTTCACGCAGCTGGCAACAGAGCCATATGACTGGGTGACACGTTTGAGTGTGTGTGTGTCTGTCACGCCAACACATGTAAGCACATTCCTCCCTCAGGCCTCTCTCTCTCTCTCTCTCCCAGACCGCCTGTTTTGAGGAAGAGGAGTTTGCAAAACAACAAAAACACCACAAGTGAATTAACGTCACAATGAACCAACACACTGAACTAACAAAACAAAACATCCCTAGTAAAGAAGACATCACTCACTGACTGAACAGATGAGGGGTCTGTATTGTAGTGTCTCTGTCTGTCTGCCATTTAGCCTATGGATAAAGTCTGCATTCTTTGAGGAGCCTGTGTGTGTGTGTCTGTGTGTTTGTTGACATTAGTTAGGGTTAGTTAGCCCTTGCAGAGCTGAAGTCCTTCTGGTTTGCATTTCTCCCTGGCAGCACTGATGATGCAACTAAATAATAACAGGAGCTTCAGCTAATAAGCACTTCAAGCTGTTGGTTCATTATACTGACAGGCACGAGCAGAGGGGGATCTGGGACTATCCCTCATAGACCGGAAGCAGGGAGAGGGGTGGAGGAAGAAGAGAAGGTCATGCTATCAGTGACAGTACAGGGATAGAAAAGAGAGAGAGGGAGGGAGTGAAGGGGATGGAGGAAAAACAAGGGATTGGGGCTATCGGTGACAGACAGGAAGGAAGAAAGAGAGGGAGAGGAGAGGAGAGGAGGATGTGGGAGAGGGAGAGGAGAGGGAGAGGAGAGGGGGATGTGGAAGAGGGTGTATGTGGGTGAAAGAGAGGTATATTTTGTTATATTTGACAACCAGGAAGGGCAACAAACCAAGATTGCAAAGACCATTCTGATGTCAGGTGTGTGTGTCCGCCTGTGTGTGTGTGTGTGTGTGTCCGCCTGTGTGTGTGTGTGTGTGTGTGTGTCCGCCTGTGTGTGTGTGTGTGCGCCTGTGTGTGTGTGTGCGCCTGTGTGTGTGTGGCCCTAGCAGCAGCAGCAGCAGATGGGTGGATTGGTGCTGAGGGACAGATGGGGTGTTAAGGCGTCTGCACACTAGGTTCGGTTTGCTCCTAGTAGAACACATAGTACTGTTTGTGACTCACTATCCAGTATACACTTCCTCAAAATAGTCAGAATGAATCTACACTTAACAAACATATGAATTCAACATGCAACAATTTCAAACATTTTATGGAGTTACAGGAAGTCATTTAATTGAAATAAATTAATTAGGCCCTAATCTTTGGATTTCACATGACTGGGAATACAGATATGCATCTGTTGGTCACAGATACATAAAAAAAAAAAAGTTAGGGGCGTGGATCAGAACCAGTCAGTATCTGGTGTGACCACCATTTGCAGCGCGACACATCTCCTTCGCATAGAGTTGATTAGGCTGTTGATTGTGGCCTGTGGAATGTTGTCCCACTCCTCTTCAATGGCTGTGTGAAGTTGCTGGATATTGGCGGGAACTGGAACACGCTGTCGTACACGTTGATCCAGAGCATCCAAAACATGCTCAATGGGTGACATGTCTGGTGAGTATGCAGGCCATGGAAGAACTGGGACATTTTCAGCTTCCAGGAATTATGTACAGATCCTTGCGACATGGGGCCGTGCATTATCATGCTGAAACATGAAGTGATGGCTGCGGATGAATGGCATTAAAATTGCCATCGATAAAATGCAATTGTGTTTGTTGTCCGTAGATTATGCCTGCCCATACCATAACCCCACCGCCACCATGGGGCACTCTGTTCACAACGTTGACATCAGCAAACCGCTCGACCACATGACGCCATCTGTCCAGTACAGTTGAAATCAGGTTTCATCCATGAAGAGCACACTTCTCCAGCGTGCCAGTGGCCATCTAAGGTGAGAATTTACTCACTGAAGTCTGTTATGAAGCCGAACTGCAGTCAGGTCAAGACCGTGGTGAGGACGACGAGCATGCGGATTAGCTTCCCTGAGACGGTTTCTGACAGTTTGTGCAGAAATTCTTCGGTTTCCGTGTGGCTGGTCTCAGGTGAAGAAGCCGGATGTGGAGGTCCTGGGCTGGTGTGGTTACACGTGGTCTGCGGTTGTGAGGCCGGTTGGACGTACTGTGAAATTATCTAAAACGATGTTGGAGGCGGCTTATGGTAGAGAAATGAACATTGAATTCTCTGCCAACAGCTCTGGTGGACATTCCTGCAGTCAGCATGCCAATTGCAGGCTCCCTCAAAACTTGAGACATCTGTGGCATTGTGTTGTGTGACAAAACTTTTATTGTCCCCAGCACAAGGTGCAGCTGTGTAAGGATCAAGTTTCTTGGTATACCCCGCCTGTCAGGTGGATGGGATGGATTTTCTTGGCAAAGGAGAAATACTCACTAACAGGGATGTAAACAAATTTGTGCCCAAAATTAGAGAGCGAAGTTTTTTTTGTGTATGGAACATTTCTGGGATCTTTAATTTCAACTCATGAAACATGGTACCAACACTTTACATGTTGCATTTATATTTTTGTTCAGTGTAAGGTAACGCAAGAAATCTGTCATTCATTTTGACGTTTTTGCCAAGGAGATCTTAGTCGCGCAGTTTTACATCTAACTAAGATGTTTGGTGCAGTATTTCGCAAGTTTTAAAAAATTGCATGAAAACAAACACTTCATTGCAGAATCGCTACTGTTGACCAATCACAGACGAAGGGGCGTACACTTCGACTACCGAACTTCGGCTTTCCTCGAGAAAAGTGTTGTGTGCACCAACAGCTCAGCTTTAAAAGACCAAAACTAACAAATACGTCACAAAATTCTGTCGTAATATATGCATGTTGTTTCGGAAGAGAAGCATGAGGACGCCTTTAGAGGGCAGGAAGATGCTTGCCTGCTGGGTAGACCCCTACGTGTGTGTAGCGGGGTGAGATACCCCCGTAAGTGTGTGTGTGTGTGTGTGCGACAGGGTTTCCGTTTGACCGGCAGCATTTTAATTTACCGGACATTTGAGAAATGTTACCGGACCAATATGCATTGGGTGCGTAACCTGATTATGGCGTCCACCCACGGTGCTCAGAATGTCAGAAATCATATTTAGATTATGGTAATTATTCATAAGAGAACATGCAAGTCAAGGATGCAATGATGTTTATCCTTACCGTGCACTTTGAAGATGTTAGAATAACTGTCCACATTTACTTTTCCTCAGCCAACAAGATGAGTAATGAACAGCAAAATCACTAGCCTATGCATAGGCGAAGCGTGAGTTTCAAGTTTGAGGAAGCACATTTTGACCATAAAAATGCACCTTTATAATAAAGCATGCCATACATCATTGCGTTTGCAGACTTACAGTATGTGATGAGTAGATTGAATAGTCATAATATAGGCTAATAATATAACTCAATCACTGTTCGCAAAACATACCGTTCAATGCATGGCTGAGCGTGTGTAGTGTAAAGGCCTGGGCTATAGGCTTAGTGTAGAGGCCTGGCCTATAGGCTATATCAGATACGTTTCTTCTTTCTTTGCTTGGGAAAAACACATTTCATGCAATTCTGCTACACTTTATATGACTGGAGACATTAGCAGAATCTTTTTTTAATACGACAAATTACAGGGTAGTCTACTTTGCTGACACTGACAAACAGATAAATAAAAACGATGTTTTCCATATAATAGGCCTACGAGAAGGGGCGACACAAATATAATATGACTTCCATCTAAACTGGATGAGTTGTGGAACGATAGATCCCGAATTCATCCAACCAGTATGCCTAGGCTACATAAACAACACTGATGCAACCGATCAGAACGTTTACCTTAAAATGTTGATAAACTATTATTTCTTAACATTATCAGCGCACAAGGCAGTAGGCTACGCGCGAATGTGTATTTGGCTATCCGACAATGAAAGAAAGTTGAAAACCAATAGAACATGAGAGAAATAAGCTACTGATTTCAAATGCATATGGAAGTCTGTGTAAAATAATTGCCTCCGCGGATATGGTCAGATTTTGCGTAGGCTACTTTTAAACAATTAAGCAGCTATATGTTTTCAAAATGCGTACTGCCTCAAGCTCATTGCAAAGTGTTGTGTGACTCGCAGATGTAGCCTGCCTTCTGTTGTTGCCTATGCATTTGAATGGGGAATGGGAAGCACGATTCAATTACCAGTTGAGAAATACAAATATTATCTATTTTTAATCATGGCCTAAAAAACTGTTCTCAACACATTATTGCATTTAGAATTGTTGCGCAATGATTGGGCTTATAAAAGCGCTGTCCGACAGATTTTCTGCTAAATGGCTCTGTATTGGTATGCTGTGCATGTGATAAATAAGATGCATAACAAATATACCACTCCCAATTTAATTCCACAAAATTATGCAAATGAACCCGTAGACCAATAAGCATGAGGGGTCAAATGTATTTGCATCAACTGGTATTTTCATAAATGAATAGGCTAAAAAGCATTATTTCGCAATAGGATCTCTTTTCTTCTCCCAGACAATTGGTGGTGCCAATTTTATTTATCTGCTTTTCAACAAAAATTGCCCAAAAGCCGGTTACCGGCTAACAGAGGGTGGAGATCCTGCCCCTAATGGCACTTGCCAACCCTGGAGGATGGGAGGAAGTGTGTGTCTGCATGTTCGTGTGTGTGACATGCATTTAGGGAAACAAAAGGCGTGCATCTCTCTCTTGCATGCCTCCTCTCTCACATATACACCACTGAGTCTCCTCCTGAATATTTCACACCACAAAGCTTTCCTTCTTAACTCCCTGAATCCTCCCTCACAACAAACATGGAGACCAGCTCACAAGAGTGCCAGTTTTAAAACACAACCATTCGCTCCTTTCCCTAACCTTTGAAATGAGCAGAAATTAAGGGTGTTTGAGTTGAAATTATGTTCTCTTCCTATTGAAACTCATCTGAAAATCGAGGACAGTTACATTTTTATCTCTTGATCTTAATGACATCACCAGCCAATTCTATATTAACCCCCAAAAACTGCGTAACGTTAGCTAACAATTATTACATACATCTATTAATAGGATTGGCTACACTTCCATAATTACAAGCTAGCTGGTTATCATGGAGGTTTCTCTGACAATCTGATGAGAATCTGAGGAACATATGTACCTTGTTGTAACTTCTCACTCTGATCTTAAAAGTAGCTTGTCAGATTTTTTTGTTGTTGTTGTTTTTTATGGCGGGAACGGTGCGCCGCTGCTAAATGAAAATAGGTGAAACACTGACTCTACAGGAGAGACGGAGAGTCATCATTCTGGACACATTTTAGTCTGTTGCAACAGGATTGTAACCTCAGTAGAAGGGCTGCTAGATGTGTGTGTTAGTATGCTGTTTGGATGAGTCCATTACAGAGGAGGGTGGTGGTGGTTGTGGGTGGTCAGGATGGGTCCATTAGGTGATTTGGGGAGGGGTGAGTGTCATAAACCAACCCTATTAGTGTTTATTTATTTAGCTGGACATGCTGTCTGCACCTGGGGCTCACACAGATCGATGGAGGGAGAAATTAAAGCGGAGAGCGGAAGGAGAAGAGAAGGAATACGAGTCCCCTGGGAGAGGAAAGGAGACCATATCATTGTAATGAAGGGAGACAGAGATGGAGAGAGAGAGGGAAATATATTTATAGAGAAAGCAATAGAGAGATAAAGATGTACAGTATCGAGAACAACAACACACTACTGTAACACACAGTAGGCGAGGGAAGAGAGATAAGAGGGCAATTTAAGAGGTCTCTAGAGATGGAGAGAGCACCAGGGAGAGGAATAGAGGATGGGGAATGGGATCTGAAATGACAGTGTTGGCTGTGACATTGTGACCCTGTTATTAGGAGTTATTAGGAATGATGGCATGATCCTGACACACACACAATATAACCATATTCCCTGCAAGGGCAAAGGGCATGACGGGTCAATAGTTATCAGCTTTGATCTCAGATGATGCTTCGACCTTTGACCTTAATTAACTTTTTTGTTCTGTATGAGCTAATGTATGCATCGACCATGTGATCGCGCTAACGTAAGGAGTATAGAGTAAACAAGGAGAAGCTAGGAGGGATGACTAGCTGTATGTCTGTCATTGCTGGATGGTTGATGGTTAGAGGCAAGCCTGAGTCTCTACTTCAATAGTGCCATTCCTGATGGGTCAATCTAATTTACTAGCTCTCTCCCCTCTTCTACATCCTCAGACTGCTCATCTGTAGACCAGCACTGATCACTCTGGAGAAAACATACTTTAATAATGTTTACATACGGTTTTACCCACTTCTGTGTATATACTGTTTTCTAGTTAAGGCTTATCCTATATAACCTTTCCTATTCATGCAGTGCATTCGGAAATTATTCAGACCCCTTCCCTTTTTCCACATTTTGTTATGTTACAGCCTTATTCTAAAATTGATTCAATTATTTTCTTCCTCACCAATCTACACACAATACCCCATAATGACAAAGCGAAAACAGGTGTTTAGAAATGTTTCTTTACATAAGTATTCAGACCCTTTGCTATGAGACTCGAAATTGAGCTTAGGTGCATCCTGTTTCCATCCATCATCCTTGAGATGTTTCTACAACTTGATTGGAGTCCACCTGTGGTAAATTCAATTGATTGGACATGATTTGGAAATGCACACACCTGTCTATATAAGGTCCCACAGTTGACAGTGCATGTCAGAGCAAAAACCAAGCCTTGAGGTCAAAGGAATTGTCCATAGAGCTCCGAGACAGGATTGTGTCGAGGCACAGGTCTGGGGAAGGGTAGCAAAACAATTCTGCAGGATTGAAGGTCCCCAAGAACACAGTGGCCTCCATCATTCTTAAATGGAGGTAATTTGGAACCACTAAGACTCTTCCTAGAGCTAGCTACCTGGCCAAAGTGAGCAATCGGGGGAGAAGGGCCTTGGTCAGGGAGGTGACCAAGAACCCGATGGTCACTGACAGAGCTCCTGAGTTCCTCTGTGGAGATGGGAGAACCTTCCAGAAGGGCAACCATCTCTGCAGCACTCCACCAATCAGGCCATTATGGTAGAGTGGCCAGATGGAAGCCACTCTTCAGTAAAAGGCACATGACAGCCCGCTTGGAGTTTGCAAAAAGCCACCTAAAGGACTCTCAGACCATGAGAAACAAGATTCTCTGGTCTGATGAAACCAAGATTGAACTCTTTGGCCTGAATGCCAAGCGTCACATCTGGAGGAAACCTGGCCTACGGTGAAGCATGGTGGTGGCAGCATCATGCTGTGGGGATGTTTTTCAGCAGCAAGGACTGGGAGACTAGTCAGGATTGAGGGAAAGATGAACGGAGCAAAGTATAAAGAGATCCTTGATGAAAACCTGCTCCAGAGCGCTAAGGAAGGTTCACCTTCCAGCATGACAACGACCCTACGCACACAGCCAAGACAATGCAGGAGTGGCTTCGGGACAAGTCTCTGAATGACCTTGAGTGGCCCAACCAGAGCCCGGACTTGAACACGATCAAACATCTCTGGAAAGACCTGAAAATAGCTGTGCAGCAACGCTCCCCATCCAACCTGACAGAACTTGAGAGGATCTGCAGAGAAGAATGGGAGAAACTCCCCAAATACAGGTGTGCCAAGCTTGTAGCGTCATACCCAAGAAGAATCAAGTCTGTAATCGCTGCCAAAGGTGCTTCAACAAAGTACTGAGTAAAGGGTCTCAATACTTATGTAAATGTTATATTTCATTTTTTTATATTAGTAAACATTTCTAAAAACCAGTTTTTGCTTTGTCATTATGGGGTATTGTGTGTACATTGATGAGGGAAAAAAACAACAATTGAATCAATTTTAGAATAAGGCTGTAATGTAACAAAATTTGGAAAAAGTGAAGGGGTCTGAAAACTTTCCGAATGTCTCCACAGCCTATCTATACACACCATTATATGTATATATATATATATATTCCGGACTCTGACATTGCTCGTTCTGATATTGACCATTTGCTTTAGTTTCTCTCTCTCTCCTCCCCCCTCTCTCTCTTCCCCCCTCTCTCAGATCGGTGTGATGACGGTGACAGTGTTCCCAGTGCGGTTGTTCTTTGCCGTGCTCCTCATGCTGATGGCCTGGCCCTTTGCCTTCGCTGCCTCTCTGGGACGATCTGAACTGGCTGTGGAGACAGAGACCTGGTGGAGGAGGTACGCGTGTCAGTATGTGAGTGAGCGAGTGACAGAAAAACATTAGGAACACCTGCTCTTTCCATGAGACTGACCAGGTGAATCCAGGTGAAAGCTATGATCCCTTATTGATGTCACCTGTTAAATCCACTTCAATCAGTGTAGATGAAGGGGAGGAGACAGGTTAAAGAAGGATTGTTGAGCCTTGAGACATGGATTGTTTATGTATGCCATTCAGAGGGTGAATGGGCTAGACAAAAGATTTAAGTGCCTTTTGAACGGGGTATGGGTAGTAGGTGCCAGACGCACCAGTTTGAGTGTGTCAAGAACTGCAATGCTGCTGGCATTTTCATGCTCAACAGTTTCCCGTGTATATCAAGAATGGTCCACCACCCAAAGGACATCCGGCCAACTTGACAGAACTGTGGCAAGCATTGGAGTCAACATGGGCCAGCATCCATGTGGAAAGCCTTTGACACCTTGTATTCATACCCCGACGAATTGAGGCTGTTCTGAGGGCAAAAGGGGGTGCAACTCAGTATTAGGAAGGTGTTTCTAATGTTTTGTACACTCAGTGTGACACACCTGACACACCTGATAATGACATCACAACCACTTGTGGAATATTTGTAGAAGGTTTGGATACGATTGTCATTGTGTCAGGGCAAACACACACACACACACACAACAGGACGTAATTGCAAACAAGTCTTCATTTACTTACCTGTATAAATAAAGGTTAAATAGAAAATAAACACACACACCCTCAACCAGTCTCTCTCCTACAGAATCTGTGACATAGCCCTGAAGGTGATCATGCGTGCCATGTGGTTCTGTGGAGGGTTCCATTGGGTGACGGTGAAAGGGGAACCGGCCCCGCCCTCGCAGGCGCCCATCCTCACCCTGGCCCCTCACTCGTCTTACTTCGACGCCATCCCAATCACCATGACCATGGCCTCTATCGTCATGAAGACCGAGAGCAAGAACATCCCTGTCTGGGGCAGTGAGTAGTCTTCCTCATCTTCATCTCTCTCTCATCTTCATTAAATACCATTGTCTTCCTCACCTCTCTTTCTCTCCTTCTCTCTGCCTCTTCCCAAATTTTCAGGCCTTTTCAGTCTGTCTCACTGTCCAGGGAAGTGTGTACTCTTCATATTCAGTCTCTCTCTCTCTGGTACCATAGTCTTCTTCATTTCTCTCTGTGTATGTCTCAAAATGCATACTACCATGCTACAAGCACGCAAATTGGAGCACGGGAGGGTCGGAGTATGAGTCCAAATCAAAGTATGTGAAACGGAGCATGGAGGGCACTTCTCGGATGCGTACTCCGTTTGTACATATTTTGAAGCATGCATCGATGCACAAGCTTCAACGGAAAGTATGCAAAGAAATATGACACAACCACTTAAAAAAGGATGCAAAATTTGTTGAAATCAATGGCGGCCATTATTTGAGCGGAAGCGAGAGAAAATGCACTCCGACTTGGTAATGAAATGTTGCCTATTCACATCTCATATGTTGCCTGACTACAAAATGTTATCTTGATACGTAAATAAATACATGCTGTTAATTTTGGCATGTTTACCTGCCTACGTACTGTAGATCGCAAGCCCATAATAAGTCAATAGGGCTAACTGACTAGCTACTACTTGTGCTAGCCAGATAGCCACAAATAATTGTTAGCTAGCTACCCACGAAGAATTAACATCTGTCTTGCATATTATTAGTTTTAGGTCATTTTTGCCTCTTAAACTATCTGGTTAGTTACATTATTATGATTCACATATAGCTAGCTGATAGTTATGAAGTAAAGCGGTTACTTTGTGTATATCTTGTATCGTCTATTGTTGCCATTGTCCTGGCTGGAAGAAGGTTCAGTGAATGGGGAGGTGAAGCGTGGGATAATACAGTAGGGGGAGTGCTTCTCAAATGTAATGTTTTATGCATTCTCCACACTCTCGCCCTCACAAGATTGTACTCAAGAGAACGTTGTCGGAGAATGCACTCGAAGCAGGAGAGTGTGGAGTACGGTAGTATGTATATTGAGAAACACCCTCTGTCTCCGTCAGGGGCGGTGAGAACCATAGTCTTCTGATAGATACTGACTGATGTGTGTTAGTGAGGGTATTTGAGTGGACATGAAGAGGGAGGGAGGAACAGTATGAGGGGGAGAGGTGGTGAGACCAGGTGTTAATGATGAGCATATTCTCGTTATATTCTCATTATAACATTATTATAGTTTGAATGTTATAATGCTGTGCTAATCACTAATCTCTCTCTTTCCCTCCCTCTCTCTTTATCTCCATCTCTCTCCCTCTTTCTCTCTCCCCCCTTCCCCCCACCTCCCCCTCTCTCCCCACTGTCTTTCCCTCATCCCCCTCCTACCCCTTCTGTCTCTCCCTCCCCCTGCCCCACTAGCTCTGATAAAGTTCATAAGGCCAGTGTTCGTTTCGCGGTCGGACCAGGATTCTCGTAAGAAGACGGTCGAGGAGATCAAACGCAGAGCCCAAGCTGGAGGGGAGTGGCCTCAGGTAACACACACACACACACACTGCCTGGTTGGGTTGTTAACGTAAAGACCAACCTTCCTCAATCTTGTAAGTCAAATTCAATGTACTGTGTGTTTAGGTAAGACAGGATGTAGCTAAATCTAATAAACAATGTGTTTTGTTTTCTGCTGTTGCCATGCTAACTCTGTGATGGCAAAAACAGCTTAAACGATGTCTATACCTCCGTGTGTGTGTTCACAGATAATGATATTTCCAGAGGGGACGTGTACCAACCGATCCTGCCTCATCACATTCAAGCCTGGTATGTGTTTTTCTTTATGCTGACCAGACCCTCTGTCTGTCTGTCTCGCTGTCTGTCTGTCTCGCTGTCTGTCTGTCTGTCTCACTGTCTGTCTCTCACTCTCTCTCTCTCTCTCTCTCTCGTCCTTTCTCTCTCTCATTGCTAATGTTTGCATTACAGAGGCTCAGTGGGGTTTGAAAATAGCGCCCCTTGTGCCTGTCACTGTGTGTGTGTGCCTGTGTGTGCCTGTGTGTGTGTGTTTTGAATGCGCACTTCCATGTGTGTGTATTTCTGTCTGTGTGTGCGTGTCTCTGTTCTGTGCGTGTCTGTTCTGTGTGTGTGCGTGTCTGTTCTGTGTGTGCGTGTCTGTTCTGTGTGTGTGTGTCTCTGTTCTGTGTGTGTGTGTGTCTCTGTTCTGTGTGCGTGTCTCTGTTCTGTGTGTGTGTCTCTGTTCTGTGTGCGTGTCTCTGTTCTGTGTGTGTGTGTCTCTGTTCTGTGTGTGCGTGTTGGCTGTGTGTGCGTGTTGTCGCTTTGTGTGTGTGTTCCCACTGTAGTGACCCCTCTTCATTGTGGCTGTCCCCACAGAGTAATCCCTTCTGTTCCACCCCAATGTCACTGTCCTGTCCCCATAAGCCATGCTTTTCTAACCCTGTCCCCACCCTGTCCAGTTAAGCTACATTCTGGGAATCGAAAAACAACAAAATGGTGTCCTCGCCATTTCTTATGGTATACAGCTGAGGGATGGGGCTAGGGAAATGTAACCACACTCAAGTTCATAGACAGTGCTCCAGATGCAAGGAAAGACAACATATATTTTGAAGCTATACATTGTTTACATTGTTGTTTGTAAACAATGGAGTAACAAATTCTTATCTTTTGGGTTATGACAAAGGTAAATAGTTAGATATACAGTACCAGTCAAAGGTTTGGACACACCTACTAATTCAAGGGTTTCTCTTTATTTTTACTATTTTCTACATTGTAGAATAATAGTGAAGAGTTCAAAACTATTAAATAACATGTAGTAACCAAAAAAGTGTTAAACAAATCAAAATATAATTTAGATTTTAGATTCTTCAAAGTAGCCACCCTTTGCCTTGATGACAGCGTTGCACACTTTTAATATTCTCTCAACCAGCTTCATGAGGAAGGCATTTCCAATAGTCTTGAAGGAGTTCCCACATATGCTGAGCAATTGTTGGCTGCTTTTCCTTCACTCTGCGGTCCAACTCATCCCGAACCATCTCAATTGGGTTGAGGTCGGGAGATTGTGGAGGCCAGGTCATCTGATGCAGCACTCCATCACTCTCCTTGGTCAAATAGCCCTTACACAGCCTGGAGGTGTGTTGGGTCATTGTCCTGTTGAAAAACAAATGATAGTCCCACTAAGCGCAAACCAGATAGGATGGCGTATCGCTGCAGAATGCTGTGGTAGCCATGCTGGTTAAGTGTGCCTTCTAAATAAATCACAGACAGTGTCACCAGCAAAGCACCCCCACACCATCACACCTCCTCCTCCATGCTTCACGGTGGGACCCACACATGCAGAGATCATCCTTTCACCTACTCTGCGTCTCACAAAGACACGGCGGTTGGAACCAAAAATCTCAAATTTGGACTCATCAGACCAAAGGACAGATTTCCACCGGTCTAATGTCCATCGCTCGTGTTTCTTGGCCCAAGCAAGTCTCTTCTCATTATTGGTGTCCTTTAGTAGTGGTTTCTTTGCAGCAATTCGACCATGAAGGCCTGATTCACGCAGTCTCATCTGAACAGTTGATGTTGAGATGTGTCTGTGACTTTTTATTTGGGCTGCAATCTGAGGTGCAGTTAACTCTAATGAACTTATCCTCTGCAGCAGAGGTAACTCTGGGACTTCCTTTCCTGTGGCGGTCCTCATGAGAGCCAGTTTCATCATAGCGCTTGATGGTTTTTGCGACTGCACTTGAAGAAACGTTCAAAGTTCTTGAAATGTTCCGTATTGACTGACCTTCATGTCTTAAAGTAATGATGGACTGTCATTTCTCTTTGCTTATTTGAGCTGTTCTTGCCATAATATGGACTTGGTCTTTTACCAAATAGGGCTATCTTCTGTATACCCCCCCACCTTATCACAACACAACTGATTGGCTCAAACGCATTAAGAAGGAAAGAAATTCCACAAATTAACTTTTAACAAGGCACACCTGTTAATTGAAATGCATTCCAGGTGACTACCTCATAAAGCTGGTTGAGAGAATGCCAAGAGTATGAAGAATGTATGCACTCACTAACTGTAAGTCACTCTGGATAAGAGCGTCTGCTAAATGACTAAAATGTAAGAGTGTGCAAAGCTGTCATCAAGACAAATGGTGGCTACTTTGAAGAATCTAAAATATAAAATATATTTTGATTTGTATAACACCTTTTTGGTTACTTCATAGTTTTGATGTCTTCACTATTATTCTACAATGTAGAAAATAGTAAAAAATTAAGAAAAACCCTGAAATGAGTAGGTGTGTCCAAACTTTTGACTGGTACTGTAGTTAAATATCAAGAGTTGAATTGCCCACTGAAAGTTTTCCCAACTGTCAGACTGGAGCTGTAAATCCCTGTTTATCTAACCCTGTTCCTGTCTGTGGAGTATTGCCCCTTTAAACCCCGCTGTTAGTTTAACTCTGGGTTGTGTTAGTGTGTCTGTCCAAATCCATCTTCATTTATACAGCACATTTCAGACATGCAATACAATGTTCTTCACAGGAAAAAACAAATAAAAACAATGAAAATATAATGAAATATTTACTACACAACATAAGAGGATAAAAAAACAAAAGAATAACAATAAAACTGAACGACTAAAAAGCAACCTAAGGAAAAGCAAAGCCAAAAAGGTATGTTTTAAGATCTCTTTTAAATATGTCCACAGCCTCGGCCTCCCTCAGGTTCTCTGGCAGGCTATTCCAGAGGCTGGGGGCATAATAACTAAAGGCTGCTTCTCCATGCCTCTTGGTCCCAGGCCAGTGCTAGAGGACCTGAGGGACCTACTGGGTACATAACTTTAAAAGCAGGTCTGACATGTATTGGGATGCACAATCGTGGATTGATTTAAATACCAATAGAATAACACCTAGGTTTTTTACCTGGTGTTTTAACTTTATTGCCCGTGAATTAAAATGTGCGGCCAGATTCTCTCACTGTGCTTTGGCTCCAACAATAAGTACCTCGGTCTTGTCTTGATTTAGCTGTGCAATGTGTCTCCTCTTGTTTAGTCCTCTCACTGGCTCTCTGCAAAACAGCCCTGTCATACAGTATCTCTCAATCATATTTCAGCTTCCCTTCTCTTTCTTTCCTGAATTCCCTCATCTCTTCCTCTCTGCTGTACTAAAATGGCTCTCCAACAAGTCGCTCTCACACAGACCTTCACATGCATCTCTCTCTCCCTCTTTCTCTATCCCCTCTTTCTTTCTCTCGCCCCTCTCTCCTCCTCATCCCTTTCTCTCTCCATACTCCTACATAATCATCCAGTCATAACTCCTACAGTATCCTAGTGGTAATGGTCCCATTGCACCGAGAGGTCAGGGTGGTCTCCGGCAGTGTCATGACCAGGCTGTACTACTGAATAATACTGTAACCATTAACACAGGCTTTTGACGTTTTGTGTCCCCAGGGTGAAGGTTGTCAGAACATCAGTCATCTTACACACACACACACACACACACACACACACACACACAAGGGAGCACACACACTCAGAAGGTTGTCAGAATGTCAGTCATCCACTGAGTATGAATTAGGCTTGGGCGGTGTCCAGATTGTCATACCTTCATACCAACCTTGTGCCATCTCAGGTTATTCGGTAATAGCGGCATTGAACACAAGGGGCACTGTTTTCAAACCCCACTGAGCCTCTGTAATGTGAAGGTTAGCAATGCTAACAAGTACAAGTAAAATCCCATGGTGAATGCTAGTTAAATGCTAACGAGCTCATTGCGAACATTCTATACAGTCTCTGACAAACTATTTGCAAGGCAGACATCCCAGCTCATAACGTTATACAAGTAACTCAAAAATGCTACTCAGTTTGCTGTACACACAAAACAAATATTAGACAGCAAGGCTCTTGAAATGAAGAACGCCATCTGCTTATCTCCTAACACAAGTTGACTGCAGGTATTTATACTGAACAAAAATATAAACTCAACATGTAACAATTTCAATGATTTTACTGAGTTACAGTTCATATAAGGAAATCAGTCAATTGAAATTAATATATTAGGCCCTAATATTTGGATTTCACATGACTGGGTAGGGGCGCAGCCATGGGTGGGCCTGGGAGGGCATAGGCCCACCCACTTGGGAGCCAGGCTAACCCACTGGGGAGCAAGGTCTAGCCAATCAGAATGAGTTTTTCCCCCCACATAAGGGCTTTATTACAGACAGAAGTACTCCTCAGTTTCATCGGCTGTCCGGGTGGCTGGTCTCAGACGATCCCGCAATTGAAGAAGCCGGATGTGGAGGTCCTGGGCTGGTGTGGTTACACGTGGTCTGCGGTTGTGAGGCCAGTTGGACGTACTGCCAAATTCTCTAAAATGACATTGGAGGCAGCTTATGGTAGAGAAATTAACATTCAATTCTCTGCCAACAGCTCTGGTGGACATTCCTGCAGTCAGCATGCCAATTGCACGCTCCCTAAAAAATGTAGACATCTGTGGCATTGTGTTGTGTGACAAAACTGCACATTTTAGAGTGGCTTTTTATTGTCCTAGGGCTGTCTCAATCTTGGTCGACCTAGTCGTCTGTTTTTTCGACACTCTTCCTCCTACTGCTGCTGGCCTTCGCAGATTCTGCTGTTACGCTTCTGCTTTTACACTACGAACAGGCTACCATTTGGAGTGCCGATCTATCTTACCATTTCTACCGATCTGTGTGCCAGTTATGATTTTTATGTGCACATTTTCGTGGAACAGTTTCATTTAATTTATAATAAAGTATTTGTATCTCAAAATCATTATCATGTGATTAATAAAAATTCTAAAAGTAACTTCTATTGCCATTGCCAACTATGTAAAAATAGCCTACATAAATCCAACAAATAAAAACATTGCAGCCTGCAGGTAGAAAATATCTTGATAAAAATAAATATCCTATAAATCACATTGGCTACGCATGGCCTGTCTGCAAGGAACTTGAAACATTGTGTAAACTATTAACTTGGGTCCAGCTTGAAGCTTGCACTAGCAAACTTGCAACATTGTAGTGGCGCAGTGGTCTAAGGCACTGCATCGCAGTGCTAGCTGTGCCACTAGAGATCCTGGTTTGAATCCAGGCTCTGTCGTAGCCGGCCGCGACCGGGAGACCCATGGGGCGGCGCACAATTGGCCCAGCGTCGTCCAGGGTAGGGGAGGGAATGGCCGGCAGGGATGTAGCTCAGTTGGTAGAGCATGGCGTTTGCAACGCCAGGGTTGTGGGTTCGATTCCCACGGGGGGCCAGTATGAAAAAATAAAATAAAATAATGTATGCACTCACTAACTGTAAGTCGCTCTGGATAAGAGTGTCTGCTAAATGACTTAAATGTATAAAATATTCTGGGCTCTCAGTTTCCTGCTCCGGACAGACATAGCTGTAGGCTATTTGCGCAAGGGATAAGAAATAATAAGGTAGGCCTATTTTATGACGTTTCCACCGGATCAGAGCGTGACATTTTTTTTCCCCTTTTCACACTGAGTGGTTATCGAAAGAGAGCTGGAAAGATTTTTCAAATAGGCTAAGTTGAGGAACTATTGTCATTCTCAATGGATGTAAAAACAGACTTCGTTTACTTGCTGTTTGAGGTGAAGAAATTATTACTTTGAGAAGTGAGTTAAGACAATCAGAAATACTATCAGATCTCCAAATGGGCACATTTATAGGCCTACATTTGCATGCAGGAATCAGGTCCTTACTCAACATTGACAGGAGCGCTACAAACAAATGACAATGAATAAATTGACAACTCCTAAATGGAATGAAATAAACCAAAACTTGTTCCTCACAAGTGTAGCCTAGGTTGTGCAGTCCGCAAACAGCGTGTCCCCTCAACAAAGAGAACGGTAAAAGACTGTAATAAGAATATATTGAATGCATTAACAGAAATTACTATAACCAAACAAACATTGTAGATTAGAAATTATGGGAATTAACGGGAAACGTACTACTGGTGATACAGGTGTGCCATCCCCGCAGCCTCCGCAATGGATTAGTCTACTGAGACAGGTGTGAATCAGACCGACTAACAGCCTATCGACCAAACAATCGACCAGTCGACTAAATGGGGTCAGTCCTATATTGTCCACAGTACAAGGTGTACCTGTGTAATGATCATGCTGTTTAATCAGCTTCTTGATATGCTACACCTGTCAGGTAGATGGGTTATCTTGGAAAAGGAGAAATGTTCACTAACAGGTATGTAAACAAATGTGTGCAAAAAAGCTTTTAATGCGTATGGAACATTTCTGGGATCTTGTTTTTCAGCTCATGAAACATGGGACCAACACTTTACATGTTGCGTTTATTATTTTGGTCAGTATACTTAAAAAGTACCTATAAATATTCACATTTATTAAAAAACTTCAAAGAAATGGTTTAACAGTATTGACGGTATTGAAAAACCATCCCGTGGCTATTTCCAAATACCCCGGTATACGGTATACACGGTAGAGTATGAATATGCTCACACAGACGCGCACACACACAAATACGCACAGACACACACTCACACTCACTCAGTAACCCTTCTCTCTCTCCTCAGGGGCCTTCATCCCAGCAGTCCCAGTCCAACCAGTAGTCCTACGTTACCCCAACAAACTGGTAAGCATACAACTAAACTCTCCCTCCTTCCCTCCCTCCTCTCCTCCAAACCACCCTCTCTTCATTCCTACTATCCTTCCCTTCCTTTACATACCTATCCTTCCTTCCCTTCTTCTCCCACTCTCTCTCCCTCCCTCCGTTGACAGTTTCTCTCTTCTCACGGCGTGAGTCCGTCTGTGTCCATGCTGAGTGGTATTTCATCTCTACATTGTCGTCCTCTACTCTTTTCCTTTAATAGCACAAAATAACTGAAAAAGTAAAAGCAAGTCTCAAATAGACGATCCGCCTAGTTGCTTTCACTTGTACAGTGTTTTCAGACCAGTGCAGACGAAGGAGGGGGAGAGGAAGCCACTGTAGAGTATTGAGATGTAGCCTCTGTGTAGGCATCAGTCCTGCTGTGTGTAACTCATTTATGCCATGAACACGCTGGGATTTTGTGTTCGAGTATTTTAGATGGAGCCAATGCTTTTTCAATGGGAGTTATCTGTTGTCGGATGAATGACAGCGTAGATTGTCTGACAGAAAATGCACAAATGGTCCGTCTTTTGACAGATACAAATAGTTTACTTGTGTTGTACTTTTGACGGACAAAAACGGACAATGATGTACGTCATATACGATTTGATCCCTATTCATGTGTCTCAGTGTGTCTCTGGCCCGCGGAGGAGGAGAGGAAGCCAGTGTAAAGTATTGAGATGCAGCCTCTGTGTAGGCCCCAGTCCTGCTGTGTAACTCCCTTCCTCTTTCAACAGGATACGATCACATGGACATGGCAAGGTCCTGGAGCGTGAGTATCTCTTCCTCATTTTTTTTCATCTCTCTCTGGCTTTTCTTTCTCTCGGTCTCTTCTCTCTCTCTATCTCTCTCTCTCTCTGTCTGACCTAGTCTCTTTCTCTTTCCATTGCTGTTTCTCTCTCTTAGGGTGTTTTCAAATATAGTCCCCTTTAAAATAACCGATCTCAGTCCTCTTTAAAGTGAACTCTGGGGTACCAAAAAATAGCAAAAGAACTCAAATGTCTTTGTATTCACACTGCCCTTGCCTTTGAATGAGGACTCAACTATTTTGCCAGTTCACTTCACCTATTTTGTGGACCAAGTCTTCTTTGCATTCACATTGCTATGTTTAGAAAGGAACCAAGATTTTTGTCCAACATGCACTCTGTGTTTTTACAAAGTGCAGGACTAGCCATTCAATCAGAATGCGTTATCGGACAGCTAGATATACCTACTTACATTTTGGAAGCTAATAGATTGCATTTAGTTAAAATATGAGACAAAATAATTTTAATCAGAAGATACTATTAACATGTCAATGTGATTGGTAACAGAATAAATAGCAATAGAATAACTGCAGAATACTTAATGCTGTAATTGGAAATTGTACATCCAAGGTAGGCTACTGCCCCTTTTAAGAGCTAGAATAGATTTTGTACCCTATGTTGTGATTCTCACCAAACATATTGTCTTCTAACACTATTCGAACCCCACAATCAATTAACAGTTTATGAAGCTCTCCTAGCCTATAGATCACATATTGCAAACAAAAACTCCACACATTTTGGAATTTCTGTGCGTCCTTGACAATCGCTAATCAATATCCAAAAACAGCAAAAAAGATTCTGCTAACCTGCACATCATCATCTTCTCTCTTTTGTGGCACCACTGTGAGGGTTTATGACAGGGGAAACGGTGTTGCAATAGTCTAGTGTGTGGTGCGGGAATAATGACAAGCAAACCTGGGGAGCTTTGCGTTCACATTGTCCTAAAAAAGGGAACCGGACCACGGAATTCAAGCAAACCGAACTCAGACCACCTCTCGAGATGGTCTCAGTTCGGTTCGCTTCGGGGGCTCTTTTGAGGGGTCTGAGTTCCTTTGGAGTGTTCACTGCACAAAAAATTAAGCGAACCGCACTGAGTTCACAAAAATTGGTTGAAAGGGACCAAGTGTGAAAACATCCTTAGGCATATGCTCAAACTCCCTGCTGCTCTATCTATCGCCCCCTGGCTGTTGTTTGTGGAGAGGTCTGGCAACATGTTTTAGATTAGAAGGGGATGTTATTGTGTTTTTAGGCCTGTGGTTAATACAGGCCTAATATACCCCCCCTGCACAACTTCCCTCTCTCTCTATTCTCTCACCCCCCCACACACACACTTTTTTATTTCTGAATCAACTGATTACTCTCTCTTCTTTCCACTCAGGTTTGAGATACTGTGGCTGACACTGTGCCAGTTTCATAACCCCATAGAGATCGAGGTAAGTGTTCTTTTTTTAAAGGTGGACTCAGCAAATATGATACCATCGTTACATAGTGGGGTGTCTTACTGCTTACAGACATCCAATCTCTCTTGAAGAATGTGAAGAAATTGAGAAATGGAAGATGGGCAGGTGATATGTAAATTTTTTTCTTCCATGCAGTACCTGCCTCTCTACACTCCTTCAGAGGAAGAGAAGAACAACCCTGCTCTGTTCGCCAACAACGTCAGACGCATCATGGCCAAGTTAGTACTGTGTGTGTGGCCTCCCAGGTTACATCAAGCTTTTACATTGAGTTTACATCTGGCTATCTGTGTGTCTTTAACTTCTCTAAATGCCTGCCACATATACAGTATATCTGACATGTCAGGAGGGGTCCTGACTGCTCTCTCTGTGCTCTGATAGGGCCCTGGAGCTTCCCATTACAGACCTGTCGTTTGATGACTGCCAGCTGAGCCTAGCAAAGGGCCCACTGCGTGTCCCTAGCAACAGCAGCCTACTGCAGTTCAATAGATTAGCGCGAAGGCTCGGGTGAGTTTACTATACTATTGGTCGTTCAGCATTATTACAGGTCCTTAACAGTTTTTAAAAACGGAATTGTTTTGCTGTTGTAACAAAACATTAATGTTGATTAAATAAGAACATTTCAAAATGCTATAAATGTTTATTCTAAAATCTTAGTTGTCTGAATGGGTAGGTATGGTATGAGTGATGTCCTGTACATCGTTGTGTGACATTTAAGGGTGTCATATTGGGGACTGATGGTCATACTGGGAAAATAATACTGGATTTACTGGGAAATACTACAACTAATACTACTGGGTTTACTGGTCGAACTGGGAAATACTACTGGGCTTAATGATAATACTGGGAAATACTACTGGGCTTACTGATAATACTGGGAAATACTACTGGGCTTACTGATAATACTGGGAAATACAACTGTGCTTACTGATAATACTGGGAAATACTACTGAAATACTACTGGGTTTAGTTATAATACTGGGTAATACTACTGAAATACTACTGGGTTTACTGATAATACTGGGAAATACTACTGAAGTACTAGTGGGTTTATGTCGAATACATTCAGATACTAGAAAGTATAGTATTTCAAAGTATTTGAGATGTACTTAATTTTGCCATTTAAATCTGTGGTTTTCAAACTTTTTCAGTGGGGACCCCACCCCAAATCTATTGACACAACCTTAAAATCAGTACATTTTTATTTTCATATCAACAAATAACCTTCAATTCATTACATTCTCATCTCTCCTATCAACATTAAGAGAACCAATACATACATTTACTCAATCAAGTTTTATTTTTCAAATTCTTTCTCAAAAACGTTTGTATATTGTCCCATAAAATAATCTGTACTCTTACATTTTGGTTCCCAGTTTTTTTATGTATATATTTAACCCAACTGCAATTCTCGCGACCCCGACTTTGAATACCACTGCATTAAATGGACAAAACCAAGCTTGTAGCCACAACACTGGACAGTAGGAAATGTATTTCTTAACCATGTATTTTCTATGTGTAGGCTGAGAGCTGGGACAACAGATACAGTGTTACAGCAGCAGGCTAGCAAAGCCAGGAAGCTTTGGGGATACAGACTGGGATTGGGGGACTTTGCTCAGTACCTCAACCTACCTGTGACGGACATGCTCACAGAGTTACACAGCCTCTTCAACCAGGTACAGTGGGGGAAAAAAGTATTTAGTCAGCCACCAATTGTGCAAGTTCTCCCACTTAAAAAGATGAGAGAGGCCTGTAATTTTCATCATAGGTACACGTCAACTATGACAGACAAAATTAGAGGAAATTTTCCAGAAAATCACATTGTAGGATTTTTAATGAATTTATTTGCAAATTATGGTGGAAAATAAGTATTTGGTCAATAACAAAAGTTTCTCAATACTTTGTTATATACCCTTTGTTGGCAATGACACAGGTCAAACGTTTTCTGTAAGTCTTCACAAGGTTTTCACACACTGTTGCTGGTATTTTGGCCCATTCCTCCATGCAGATCTCCTCTAGAGCAGTGATGTTTTGGGGCTGTCGCTGGGCAACACAGACTTTCAACTCCCTCCAAATATTTTCTATGGGGTTGAGATCTGGAGACTGGCTAGACCACTCCAGGACCTTGAAATGCTTCTTACAAAGCCACTCCTTCGTTGCCCGGGCGGTGTGTTTGGGCTCATTGTCATGCTGAAAGACCCAGCCACGTTTAATCTTCAGTGCCCTTGCTGATGGAAGGAGGTTTTCACTCAAAATCTCACGATACATGGCCCCATTCATTCTTTCCTTTACACGGATCAGTCGTCCTGGTCCCTTTGCAGAAAAACAGCCCCAAAGCATGATGTTTCCACCCCCATGCTTCACAGTAGGTATGGTGTTCTTTGGATGCAACTCAGCATTCTTTGTCCTCCAAACACGACGAGTTGAGTTTTTACCAAAAAGTTCTATTTTGGTTTCATCTGACCATATGACATTCTCCCAATCCTCTTCTGGATCATCCAAATGCACTCTAGCAAACTTCAGACGGGCCTGGACATGTACTGGCTTAAGCAGGGGGACACGTCTGGCACTGCAGGATTTGAGTCCCTGGCGGCGTAGTGTGTTACTGGTAGGCTTTGTTACTTTGGTCCCAGCTCTCTGCAGGTCATTCACTAGGTCCCCCCGTGTGGTTCTTGGATTTTTGCTCACCGTTCTTATGATCATTTTGACCCCACGGGGTGAGATCTTGCGTGGAGCCCCAGATCGAGGGAGATTATCAGTGGTTTTGTATGTCTGTCATTTCCTAATAATTGCTCCCACAGTTGATTTCTTCAAACCAAGCTGCTTACCTATTGCAGATTCAGTCTTCCCAGCCTGGTGCAGGTCTACAATAATGTTTCTGGTGTCCTTTGACAGCTCTTTGGTCTTGGCCATAGTGGAGTTTGGAGTGTGACTGTTTGAGGTTGTGGACAGGTGTCTTTTATACTGATAACAAGTTCAAACAGGTGCCATTAATACAGGTAACGAGTGGAGGACAGAGGAGCCTCTTAAAGAAGAAGTTACAGGTCTGTGAGAGCCAAAAATCTTGCTTGTTTGTAGGTGACCAAATACTTATTTTCCACCATAATTTGCAAATAAATTCATTAAAAATCCTACAATGTGATTTTCTGGATTTTTTTTTCTCATTTTGTCTGTCATAGTTGACGTGTACCTATGATGAAAATTACAGGCCTCTCTCATCTTTTTAAGTGGGAGAACTTGCACAATTGGTGGCTGACTAAATCATTTTTTCCCCACTGTAGGTATCTAACACACAGCGCATAACTCACATAGTGTCCTACACACACCACACACTGATTTGATTCAGTCAATCAAATAAATCAATCAAATTTGTAGAAATAAATAACCATCAGTGTTCTTTTCTTTCTCTCTCTCTCGCTCGCTCGCTCTCTCCGCCTCACTCTCTCACTCCCTCTCTGAAGCATGGAGATGGCCAGATCGACGTCAGGGAGTATGTGATAGCCCTGTCTGTGGCGTGTCAACCCTCTAAAGCCATGGACACCCTCAGGCTTGCCTTTGGTGTGAGTGACAGGCAATTAAGCTTCATAACAGTTCCTATGAAGCACTATAAGAACCCAATGTCTGCTCCTATAAAGCATTAGAACATCTATGTCTGCTCTTATTAGGCATTATAATAGAAATACCTACAAAATACCTATGTCTGCTATATAAAGCGTTATAACTGTCCTATGTCCTGACCCTGGTCAGATGTACGAGGCGAAGGAGGACGGGGCCATCGTGGAAAAGGATCTGGCGTCCATTTTGAGAACGGCGTTGGGAGTAGCAGAGGTCGATGTCACA
Source organism: Coregonus clupeaformis (assembly GCF_020615455.1). Taxonomy (NCBI): domain Eukaryota; kingdom Metazoa; phylum Chordata; class Actinopteri; order Salmoniformes; family Salmonidae; genus Coregonus; species Coregonus clupeaformis. The sequence continues at coordinate 49,905,967 of NC_059199.1, forward strand.
GAGTTGTTCTCAGCAATCGACACACTTGACGCGGGGAAAATCACACACGGTGATATCACACACCAATACCCTTGCCTTTCTTGCGCTAACACTCGCTTCTTGTCTTTATTGAGGAAAAAGTTTTACTTACTATGATTGTGATATGTGGTTGTCTCACCTAGCTACTTTAAGTTGAATGCACTGTAAATCACTCTGGTTAAGAGCGTCTGCTAAATGAATAAAATATAATGTAATCCAACTAACGGGATTACAGCCAACACTGTAACTACACTGTAACTACTCTCTTTGACCTTCCCTCTCTCTATATCCGTCTGTAGATGACTTCTGTCGGTTCGTGGAGCAGCACCCAGACTTTGCTCAGGAGTACCTCCTCTCCTCCAGGACAACCCCCTCTACCCCCCACACAGCCCCCCTGGTCAACGGGTTCAGTGTGGACCATTACGACATAGAGGAGCAGACCTGCAGCCTCCCTGGACAGAAGAGGAAAGAAGACTGAGACTCTCAAATGGATCTATCTACTTCCTATCACAGAGAGAGGAGGAGAGTGGAGGGAGGAGGAAAAGATGGAGGGATAGAAGGGCGATTGGGAGGCCCTGGGGCTCTAGCAAACAAATCTATCTTCTACAGTTACTATATCTTCTGTGTCACTGTGGCCCATATGTTCTACCAGAGAGAAGGAGAGAGGGAGCGAGGGATAGGATATATTGAGATAAGGAGGGGTGGATAGAGGGAGAGAAGTAAGAAACTATTAGACGGATAGAGGAGATTGAGACTGAAAGGGAGAGATGGAGGTAGAGAAGGGTTGGGTATGTTGAAGGAGAGTAGAGGGAGAGATGATAGAGAGATTTGGTTAGTGAGAGGATATGATGGAGGGTGGAGACAATCTGTTCCTCTGGACACCATCTCACACCAATACTCCCATCTCTGGTTTTGTCTGCTACTGTTTTCAAGGACTTTGTATGCTGTCTGACTTTCCAACATGAGTTTTAAAGGAACTGGAGTTCTTAGGAGTTCATCAAACACTTTGGCTATTTATTTTCAAAAGGGTTTTACTTTTCTATAGGTATTTATTTGTCTTTCGTTTTTATCAAACTATCTATGCCCATTATGACAATGAAATGCACACTCCAGTAAGACTTTTCTTTTTCACGATTAGTTTTATCAGGTGATTAAGCACCAAACTGAGCTCTGAGCTTAATCACTGCCTTTCATAACGAGACTGACTGAGATCAATTGGATCGAGCTGAAACTAAGCATTTCACTGCCTCGTAGACCATAGCAACTCACAACAAGACAAACTGTTCAAATGGATGAATATGGGACCAAACAGACTTCTTATTTATAAACCAGAGGATTCTTGCACGTTCACATTGAGCTCCTTGTTGCCTTTTTAAATTGTTTTAAACATGTTAATGGTTGTTTTAATGTTGCCTGAGCTTGAGTGAAACATTCCACAGCTTAAGTGTATTTATTTTCATAAGCATAAACACTGGGGTCTGAAGATGAACATTTGTTTGATGTTTTCTCTTTTCTTAGTGGATGAACAGAGAACCATAGAGTTGGGTTCCATCTCAAATGGCACCCTATTCCCTATATAGTGCACATTTGGCTCTAGTCAAAAGTAGTGCACTATATAGGGAATATGATGCCATTGGGGGACACATTCAGTTAAAATATTCAGATATGTTTACCTCTTTTTTTAGTTGCCTTTCTCATATCACTCTGGAATGAAGTTGCCCTTACACAAAGATCTAAGATCAGCTCACACTGCTGAAATCCTAACATTAACCATTAGGCAGGGGGCCATCATAACATTAACCATTAGGCAGGGGGCCATCCTAACATTAACCATTAGGCAGGGGGCCATCCTAACATTAACCATTAGGCAGGGGGCCATCCTAACATTAACCATTAGGCAGGGGGCCATCATAACATTAACCATTAGGCAGGGGGCCATCCTAACATTAACCATTAGGCAGGGGGCCATCATAACATTAACCATTAGGCAGGGGGCCATCCTAACATTAACCATTAGGCAGGGGGCCATCATAACATTAACCATTAGGCAGGGGGCCATCATAACATTAACCATTAGGCAGGGGGCCATCATAACATTAACCATTAGGCAGGGGGCCATCATAACATTAACCATTAGGCAGGGGGCCATCATAACATTAACCATTAGGCAGGGGGCCATCATAACATTAACCATTAGGCAGGGGGCCATCATAAAATTAATCTGGGACTTTATGATAAGCCATCAATCTGTTCTGGCTTTTTGTACTGGTTGGTTTTGTTTTGGGAATTCTCTGCAGTTTGACTTTGAATTGACACCTTTTGTATGTTGTACGTTTGTGGTATCTACATCTTTGAATGTTTTTGAGTATTCATTTTGTAAGAAAGTGAATTGTAAATTATGAATACCTATGCAGTGCTCATCCCTGCCTTTTATGTTGAATTAAATCATGACATTTCTACAGCTGCGGCATTGTTCTTTATTGCCTCTAGCAGGAGCTGTGCTCCTGAAATACGTAGATATTCAGATTATTTGATCGTGACTATTCTACGCCTATGGCAAAGATGATTTAGAATATATACACTACCATTCAAAAGTTTGGTGTCACTTAGAAATGTCCTTGTTTTCCATGAAAACATACATGAAATTAGTTTGAATAGGAAATATAGCAAAATGCATAGGATATGTAGTCATTGACAAGGTTGGAAATAATGATTTTTAATTGAAATAATAATTGTGTCCTTCAAACTTTGCTTTCATCAAAGAATCCTCAATTTGCAGCAATTACAGCCTTGCAGACCTTTGGCATTCTAGTTGTCAATTTGTTGAGGTAATCTGAAGAGATTTCACCCCATGCTTCTTGAAGCACCTCCCACAAGTTGGATTGGCTTGATGGGCACTTCTTACATACCATACGGTCAAGCTGCTCTCCCACAACAGCTCAATAGGGTTGAGATCCAGTGACTGTGCTGGCCACTACATTATAGACAGAATACCAGCTGACTGCTTCTTCCCTAAATAGTTCTTGCATAGTTTGGAGCTGTGCTTTGGGTCATTGTCCTGTTGTAGGAGGAAATTGGCTCCAATCAAGCGCCGTCCACAGGGTATGGCATGGCGTTGCAAAATGGAGTGATAGCCTTCCTTCTTCAAGCACCCCCAGACCATCACATTGCCTCCACCTTGCTTGACAGATGGCATCAAGCACTCCTCCAGCATCTTTTCATTTGGTCTGCGTCTCACAAATGTTCTTCTTTGTGATCCGAACACCTCAAACTTCGATTTGTCTGTCCATAACACTTTTTTCCAATCTTCCTCTGTCCAGTGTCTGTGTTCTTTTGCCCATCTTAATCTTTTATTTTTATTGGCCAGTCTGAGATATGGATTTTTCTTTGCAACTCTGCCTAGAAGATCAGCATCCCGGAGTCGCATCTTCACTGTTGACATTGAGACTGGTGTTTTGCAGGTACTATTTAATGAAGCTGCCAGTTGAGGACCTGTGAGGCATCAGTTTCTCAAACTAGACACAATAATGTATTTGTCCTCTGGCTCAGTTGTGCACCGAGGCCTCCCACTCCTCTTTCTATTCTGGTCAGAGCCAGTTTGCGCTGTTCTGTGAAGGGAGTAGTACACAACGTAGTACAAGATCTTCAGTTTCTTGGCAATTTCTCGCATGGAATTGCCTTCATTTCTCAGAACAAGAATAGACTGACGAGTTTCAGAAGAAAGTTATTTGTTTCTGGCCATTTTGAGCCTGTAATCGAACCCACAATTGTTGATGCTCCAGATACTCAACTAGTCTCAAGAAGGCCAGTTTTATTGCTTCTTTAATCAGCACAACAGTTTTCAGCTGTGCTAACATAATTGCAAAAGGGTTTTCTAATGATCAATTAGCCTTTTAAAATGATAAACTTGGATTAGCAAACACAACGTGCCATTGGAACACAGGACTGATGGTTGCCGATAATGGGCCTCTGTACGCCTATGTAGATATTCCATTAAAAATCAGCCGTTTCCAGCTACAATAGCCATTTACAACATTAACAATATCTACACTGTATTTCTGATCAATTTGATGTTATTTTAATGGACAAAAAAATTTGCTTTTCTTTCGAAAACAAGGACATTTCTAAGTGACCCCTAACTTTTGAACGGTAGTGTGTGTGTGTGTGTATATATATATATATATATATATATATATATATATATATATATATATATATATATATATATATATATACAGTGAGGGAAAAAAGTATTTGGTCCCCTGCTGATTTTGTACGTTTGCCCACTGACAAAGACATGATCAGTCTATAATTTTAATGGTAGGTTTATTTGAACAGTGAGAGACAGAATAACAACAGCAAAAATCCAGAAAAATGCATGTCAAAAATGTTATAAATTGATTTGCATTTTAATGAGGGAAATAAGTATTTGACCCCTCTGCAAAACATGACTTAGTACTTGGTGGCAAAACCCTTGTTGGCAATCACAGAGGTCAGACGTTTCTTGTAGTTGGCCACCAGGTTTGCACACATCTCAGGAGGGTTTTTGTCCCACTCCTCTTTGCAGATCTTCTCCAAGTCATTAAGGTTTCGAGCCTGACGTTTGGCAACTCAAACCTTCAGCTCCCTCCACAGATTTTCTATGGGATTAAGGTCTGGAGACTGGCTAGGCCACTCCAGGACCTTAATGTGCTTCTTCTTGAGCCACTCCTTTGTTGACTTGGCCGTGTGTTTTGGGTCATTGTCATGCTGGAATACCTATCCACGACCCATTTTCAATGCCCTGGCTGAGGGAAGGAGGTTCTCACCCAAGATTTGACGGTACATGGCCCCGTCCATCGTCCCTTTGATGCGGTGAAGTTGTCCTGTCCCCTTAGCAGAAAAACACCCCCAAAGCATAATGTTTCCACCTCCATGTTTGACGGTGGGGATGGTGTTCTTGGGGTCATAGGCAGCATTCCTCCTCCTCCAAACACGGCGAGTTGAGTTGATGGCAAAGAGCTCCATTTTGGTCTCATCTGACCACAACACTTTCACCCAGTTCTCCTCTGAATCATTCAGATGTTCATTGGCAAACTTCAGATGGGCCTGTATATGTGCTTTCTTGAGCAGGGGGACCTTGCGGGCGCTGCAGGATTTCAGTCCTTCACGGCGTAGTGTGTTACCAATTGTTTTCTTGGTGACTATGGTCCCAGCTGCCTTGAGATCATTGACAAGATCCTCCCGTGTAGTTCTGGGCTGATTCAGTCAGTGATTTATTTAGAATTCAAGGCACACTTAACCAGCATGGCTACCACATCATTCTGCAGCAATATGCCATCCCATCTGGTTTGCGCTTAGTGGGACTATCATTTGTTTTTCAACAGGACAATGACCCAACACACCTCCAGACTGTGTAAGGGCTATTTTACCAAGAAGGAGAGTGATGGAGTGCTGCATCAGATGACCTGGCCTCCACAATCACCCGACCTCAAACCAATTGAGATTGTTTGGGATGAGTTGGACCGCAGAGTGAAGGAAAAGCAGCCAACAAGTGCTCAGCATATGTGGGAACTCCTTCAATACTGTTGGAAAAGCATTCCAGGTTAAGCTGGTTGAGAGAATGCCAAGAGTGTGCAAAGCTGTCATCAAGACAAATGGTGGCTACTTTGAAGAATCTAAAATATAAAATATATTTTGATTTGTATAACACTTTTTTGGTTACTTCATAGTTTTGATGTCTTCACTATTATTCTACAATGTAGAAAATAGTAAAAATAAAGAGAAACCCTGGAATGAGTAGCTGTGTCCAAACATTTGACGGGTACTGTATTTATATTTATCCATCTATGTAGTCAATGGTGACTTTCACTCCTCTCCAACCACCCTACACCTGGACTCATTTGAGAACACCATAAAGGTGAAAGCAATGTCTGTGGGATTTGTTCTCAATTGTCCAGTTATTTCCGATCTGTGCATATGGCCTCTTTTGTTCCCTCTGCTCTCACCCCCTCTTTACACAAGCTGAACATTGTGTTATGAAGGTAAGGTTAACATTGCGCCCATGGACACACACCAACTATCCTGTCTTCAGCTAAAAATAGGCAGGATTAAGCTCAACCTGAGATGAGAAAGAGGTGAAGGAGTGAGGGATGAAGAGGGTACACTGTGCTCCTAATCTAATTCCCAAGGGTCAGAGGAAGGAAGTAATGGTCTTGGAGAGAGAGAAAGAAAGAATGTTAGGAGGGTGAGTGTACATTAGACACACTGATGTTAAACTGCATCAGTAAACTGATAATTGGTACATTTTGTTTTCAAAGTCCACTGTACACAGTTATTGCTCTCTCTCACACACGCGCACAGACTCACACCAAAACAAACAGGCATTTAAAATGAACACTCGCGTTTTGTGCGTCATATGGGTCCTTGCACGACTAGATTGTGTCGCACTTTTTTTTAGAAACCATTCAACGGAATATGAACTGTAAATATTTGAAGTATAGACAAAGTAGCTAATTGCTCATTTCACCGACAGGGTATTCCGTTGGATACAGAGAAATTAACGGAATTGTCGTGCTTTGACATTGAACGAAGACAAATAAATTCTCCTCCGGGAGGTTAGCTGGCTTCGTGATAATTCCATTTGGATTAGCCAACTATGTTAGCAAACTAACAACAACCCCGATTCAAGTGAGATTACCCAAAACAGGTACAGTACTATTAACGATTTGGCTACCAATCGACTGTCTTCATGGGTGAACATTTTCTGGAGAAAGTACATTTGCTGACTGTATTTCTCTATGCTCTAGCAGAGAAACCATGGAGGAGTCAGCAAGTACCATAGAGGTCACTGTGAAGACCCTGGACTCCCAGAGCAGGAGCTACACTGTCCGCAGAGAGGTAGGCTGTGACTTCCTGTTGTTGTTGTTGTTGTTGTTGTCTGCTTCTGTCTTGGTCTGAAATCCAACTGAACATATCAGTTTGAATTCCAGGCTACTTCTATGTGGCATATATCTCGTACACTTATGAGAGGGAAATATATTTATTCAGCTCTGTACTAGCGATGCACTGAGCCTGCTATTTGTCCCTCAGTTGACAGTGAAGGAGTTCAAAGAACACATAGCTGCATCAGTGGAGATCCCAGTGGACAAGCAGAGACTAATCTACCAGGGCAGAGTGCTGCAGGACGAGACGACACTGAACGAATACAGTGAGTAAAAAAGCCACGAGACTACACTGAACGAATACAGTGAGTAAAAAAGCCACGAGACTACACTGAACGAATACAGTGAGTAAAAAAGCCAGCAACTATTCTAAGGACACTGTAAGTAATATACTACATACAGTGGCAAGAAAAAGTATGTGAACCCTTTGGAATTACCTGGATTTCTGCATAAATTGTTCATAAAATTTTGATCTGATCTTCATCTAAGTCACAACAATAGACAAACACAGTGGGCTTACACTAATAACACAAAAACAATTATACGTTTTCATGTCTTTATTGAACACACTGTAAACATTCACAGTGCAGAGTGGGAAAAGTATGTGAACCCTTGGATTTAATAACTGGTTGACCCTCCTTTGGCAGCAATAACCTCAACCAAATGTTTTCTGTAGTTGCGGATCAAACCTGCACAACAGTCAGGAGGAATTCTGGACCGTTCCTCTTTACAAAACTGTTTCAGTTCAGCAATATCCTTGGGATGTCTGGTCTCTGCAACATCATCTCAATCGGGTTGAGGTCAGGACTCTGACTGGGCCACTCCAGAAGGCGTATTTTCTTCTGTTGAAGCAATTCTATTGTTGATTTACTTCTGTGTTTTGGGTCGTTGCCCTGTTGCATCACCCAACTTCTGTTGAGCTTCAATTGGCGGTCAGATAGCCTTACATTCTCCTGCAAAATGTCTTGATAAACTTGGGAATTCATTTTTCCGTCTGATAGCAAGCTGGCCCTGAGGCAGCCTCAAACCATGATGCTCCCTCCACCATACTTTACAGTTGGGTTGAGGTTTTGATGTTGGTGTGCTGTGCCTTTTTTTCTCCACACATAGTATTGTGTGTTCCTTCCAAACAACTCAACTTTAGTTTAATCTGTCCACAGAATATTTTGCCAGTAGCGCTGTGAAACATCCAGGTGCTATTTTGCAAACTTCAGACGTGCAGTAATGTTTTTTTGGACAGCAGTGGCTTCTTCCGTGGTGTCCTCCCATGAACACCATTTTTGTTGAGTGTTTTACGTATCATAGACTCGTCAACAGAGATGTTAGCATGTTCCAGAGATTTCTGTAAGTCTTTAGCTGACACTCTAGGATTCTTCTTAACCTCATTGAGCATTCTGCGCTGTGCTCTTGCAGTCATCTTTGCAGGACGGCTATTCCTAGGGAGAGTAGCAACAGTGCTGAACTTTCTCCATTTATAGACAGTTTGTCTTACCGTGGACTGATGACAATCAAGGCTTTTAGAGATACTTTTGTAACCCTTTCCAGCTTTATGCAAGTCAACAATTTTTTATCTTAGGTCTTCTGAGATCTCTTTTGTTCGAGGCATGGTTCACATCAGGCAATGCTTCTTGTGAATAGCAAACTCACATTTTGTGAGTTTTTTTTTATAGGGCAGGGCAGCTCTAACCAACATCTCCAATATCGTCTCATTGATTGGACTCCAGGTTAGCTGACTCCTGATTCCAATTAGCTTTTGGAGAAGTCATTAGCCTAGGGGTTCACATACTTTTTCCAACCTACACTGTGAATGTTTAAACGATGTATTCAATATAGACAAGAAAAATATAATAATGTATGTGTTATTAGTTTAAGCAGACTGTGTTTGTCTATTGTTGTGACTTAGATGATCAGATCAAATTTTATGACTGATTTATGCAGAAATTAATTCTCTGTCCTCTCTCCTTCTCTTTCCTTCTCTCTCCTCCACTCTCATTCTCTCCTCCTATGTCCTCTCAGATGTGGCTGGTAAGGTGATCCACCTGGTGGAGCGTGCTCCTCCTCAGACCTCCCAGTCTGGCAGTGGGGGAGGAGGAGTGTCCTCAGGGGGAACAGAGGGAGGTGCCACCCCCTCCTCCTCCCAGGGAGGCCCCCAGGACCGCAACGGGAACAGCTACGTCATGCTGGGAACCTTTAACCTGCCCGTCAACATCATGGACCCCCAGCAGATACAGGTGAGTCAAGGTTGTGTGTTGGTGTGCAGCTGTTTCATAGTCTTTATTCAGAAAAAATATTGAGCACCTAAAAAATAAATTGAATCAAACCGTTTTAATGGGTACCTAATGTGTCTGTAGGATTAGTTGAGCGTCTAGATGAATTGAGTGTATTAACAGTGTAGTAATACAACTGTAATAACTTTCCTTGGCAGATGCAAGTGCAGCAGATGATGGCAGGAGTGGGAGAAGCAGGAAGGAATGCCAGAGTTGGCACCAGCACTGGAGTAAGTTTTCTTTATTACTGTCATATATATATACACACACACACACACACACACACACACACACACATACACAGTGCATTCGGAAGGTATTCAGACCCCTTGACTTTTTCCACATTTTGTTACGTTACAGCCTTATTCTAAAATGGATTAAATAAAACATTTTCCTCATCAATCTCCACACAATACCGCATAATGACAAAGCGAAAACAGGTTTTTAGACATTTTTGCAAATAAATAAATGAAATACCTTATTTACATAAGTATTCAGACCCTTTCCTATGAGACTCGAAGTTAAGCTCAGGTGCATCCTGTTTTCATTGATCATCCTTGAGATGTTTCTACAACTTGATTGCGGTCCACCTGTGGTAAATGTATTTGATTGGACATGATTTGGAAAGGCACACCTGTCTATATAAGGTCCCACAGTTGACAGTGCATGTCAGAGCAAAAACCAAGCCATGAGGTCGAAGGAATTGTCCGTAGAGCTCCGAGACAGGATTGTGTCGAGGCACAGATCTGGGGAAGGGTACCAAAAAAAGTCTGCAGCATTGAAGGTTCTTAAATGGAAGAAGTTTGGAACCACCAAGACTCTTCCTAGAGCTGGCCACTCGGCCAAACTGAGCAATTGGGGGAGAAGGGCCTTGGTCAGGGAGGTGACCAAGAACCCGATGGTCACTCTGACAGAGCTCCAGAGTTCCTCTGTGGAGATGAGAGAACCTTCCAGAAGGACAACCACCTCTGCAGCACTCCACCAATCAGGCCTTTATGATAGAGTGGCCAGACGGAAGCCACTCCTCAGTAAAAAGGCACATGACAGCCCGCTTGGAGTTTGCCAAAAGGCACCTAAAGGACTCTCAGACCATGAGAAACAAGATTCTCTGGTCTGATGAAACCAAGATTGAACTCTTTGACCTGAATGGCAAGTGTCACGTCTGGGGGAAACCTGGCACCCATCCCTACGATGAAGCATGGTGGTGGCAGCATCAAGCTGTGGGGATGATTTTCAGCGGCAGGGACTGGGAGACTAGTCAGGATCAAGGGAAAGATGAACGGAGCAAAGTACAGAGAGATCCTTGATGAAAACCTCCTCCAGAGCACTCAGGACTTCAGACTGGGGCCAAGGTTCACCTGCCAACAGGACAACGACCCTAAGCACACAGCCAAGACAATGCAGGAGTGGCTTCGGGACAAGTGTCTGAATGTCCTTGTGGCCCAGCCAGAACCCAGACTTGAACCTGAGTAAAAATCCCTGGAGAGACCTGAAAATAGCTTCAGAGGATCTGCAGAGAAGAATGGGAGAAACTCCCAAAATACAGGTGTGCCAAGCTTGTAGCGTCATACCCAAGAAGACTCAAGGCTGTAATCGCTGCCAAAGGTGCTTCAACAAAGTACTGAGTGAAGGGTCTGAATATTTATGTGATATTTCAATGTTTTTAAAAAAAATGTATACATTTGCAAAAACATCTTAACCAGTTTTTTCTTTGTCATTATGGGGTATTGTGTTTGATTGTTTTTTCCCCTCATCAATTTAATCAATTTTAGAATAAGGCTGTAACATAACAATATGTGGAAAAAGTAATGCACACATACCCTAATAGTAATATATACAGTATGTTAATGATCTGTCTTGTTTGTAGAGCAACGGCTCAGTAGATGTGCATATCAACGTTGACCAATCAGTGCAGAGCGAGCCCAGGATGAGGCTGCAATTGGCTGAGAACTTGCTAAGGGAGACCCAGTCTCTGATCCACAGACTGGAGGTACAGTTACAACTCACATACTATGCTATGTTATGCTATGCTATTATTCTATACTATACAGAAATCTATTTTCAGTGCCTAGTTGACCTTTTAGACAACATGTTTGTGTTTGCAGGGTCAGCCCAGTGGTGTGCCATCTCAAGCTGAGCCGGAGACATCTCAGTCCACCTCCTCTTCCTCCTCCTCCTCCTCATCCTCTTCCGCTACAGCTGCCACTGCAGGAGCAGCCCAGCCTATGGACACCTCCCCTCCTGCACCTGATCCACCACCTCCCCCTCCCACCTCCTCCAGCCAGACAGAAGGACCACCCCACTCCGGGCCCAAGTAAGTGCTCAGGAGGGCACAGCGTAGCAAAGCATAAAAAAAAAAAAAGGAACATTAAAATGTGTTTCAAATAGAATCAAAACGCTTTCTGCTGTTTCATGCCTACTGAACACGTACCTCTTAATCTCTCTCTTCTCTCTCTCTCTGCCTCCTCCACTCCCTCCCTTCCCAGCCACCCCAGCCCAGCAGCGCTAGTGGAGGTGTTGTCGGAGGTGAGGAGGGTGGAGGAGAGGCTTCGTCCCTTCATAGAGAGAACTCACTCCATCCTGGGGGCTGCCACTTCAGCAGACTACAACAACAACGTAAACACTACAACTCCATAATATTCAGTTGCACAGCAACAAGCAACACATCATCACACTGTTTTTACTTCAAACTTAAACTCCTGTTACATATTCGTCCTTTAAATGTAATGGTGTCCATGAGAAGAAAAGTTACATCATAAACTGCGCCGCAGAGTATAGTGAGTCTTTTTGAATAGATCAGTCACAGTGCTGTTTTGCATGAGTGAAATGGAGCCCCAAACAGACTTGAATAAACCACATGTGAATCAATCACAACATTGTTCTTCTGTCGTCACAGACCCAGGAGAGAGAGGAGGACCAGCACGTTCTCAACCTGGTCGGGGAGTCTCTCCGTCTCCTTGGCAACACCCTGGTTGCCCTTAGTGACCTGCGTTGTAACCTGGCCACTCCTCCCCCCCGTCACCTCCACGTGGTTCGGCCCATGTCCCACTACGGCTCCCCCGTCCTGCTGCAGGGTGGTATGCCACATCAAATCCCCATACCGGTAGGTCACTGTGTGGAGAGTTTCTTCCACATATACTCACAGCAATTTTGGTATTTTAGTACCAGGTTCTAAAACTAAACCTCACTGGTTGGTGGATTCAAATTCTAATCACCAGCCATTCATACTTTTTACCAGCATTTAGCTGTTGCTCTTTTCAAATTTAAGTTTGTACATGCACACCATTTTCTTGGGATGTTATTAACTTGACTTGTGTCTTCAGATAAACCTTGGAAACTTAGGAAACCTGGGGAACCTCGGAAACTTGGGAACCACAGTGACCATGACGTCCAATGGGAGGCATGCAGCCGAGGGCCAGGCCCAACCCTCTCAGGCTCCTGGCCAATCAGAGGGCCAGACCCCGCCTCCACAGCCCAACGCAGGCAATCAGCAGCCAAGTCAGGGCCAGGGGGCTCCACATGTCATCAGAATCACCCACCAGACCATGGAGCCTGTGGTAATGATGCAGATGAACCTGGATGGTGAGGAAGGGGCCACATTTGTTATTTTCTCTCACTCTTGCTCTTGGCTCATCTTGGAGTTGTCATGCCCTAACAGTGTCTCTCATGCGTACCAAATAATCAGTACATTAGATAATCATTCCAATCCGAGAGAGACCTAGTCATTGTTGATCTCCTATAGGAAACCTTATAGGTGTGTTGGAGGAGAGCTGGAGTGGAGCAAAAGCTTGCATACCCAGTATGCATATTCAGAGTTGTAAGGTAATGTATTCTCCCTGGTTGTCTCTCCATTAGATTCTGGCAGCGGCCCTCAGGTCCAAGGACAACAGATCCCCATGGGTACTGGACAGCCTGGTGAGTGCTTTTGACCCTACATCACGCTATGTTCTCTATGGTGTATACACCAGACCCCTATACCACAGTCTCTCAACCACCAGTCCCTGGGATGTTGCTGACTGTTTTATCAAGTATTTATCTCTGTGCTCTCTCAATCTGAAGGTGCTACTCCGGTCCACATCGCAGGCCTTCCTCCAGAGTTCATGCAGGCCATCGTCCACCAGATCTCTCAGCAGGCTGCTGCCATGGCAACTGCTGCCGCCACGGGTCACCCCGGGCAACCAGGAGCAGGTGTCCCCGGGACCACCCCCAGCTCTGACCCCTCTGCCCCCCCTCACCCTCACGGCCCTCTGCCCCCTGGAGCCAGGGTGGTGATCACGCGCCCCTCCTTCTCCCCCCACATCCCCCAGCCTGTGGGCACCAGGGGCACCACCATCAACCTCAGGGCTTCAGTGCCCCTTGCTGGTGGGCAACAGAACCTTCAGGTGAGGAGAGGAGAGGCAGAGATGGAGAAGTCTGTGAGGAACGACTTTGGTCTCTTATGTGCTTGTGCTGTTGTACGTCGGCAGGGGTGGCCAATCCTCCTGGAGAGCTACTGGGTGTGCAGACTTTTGTTCCGGCCCTGCTCTAACACACCTGATTCAACTAATCAACTGATCTCTTCCTCCATTTATTCTCTTCTTCCAGGGCACACCTCTGGCTCCCTCTCCCCTAACTCAGATGATCAGTGGTCTGGTTGGACAGCTACTGATGCCTGGGCAACAGATGCCTGGGCAGATGCCTGGACAGCAAGGTGAGTGATTGATTATTGTATTGGGTGAATGATGGGTTTTATTTTGTAGCGTTCAAAGAAAATGGACAATGAATCAGAAGTCTTCTTTTTCCCAGTTCCTCCAGGTGACCAGACATCTACCAGCTCCTCATCTGCCTCCCACTCCTTCTCTTTCTCCACCTCCTCCTCTTCATCATCTTCTGCGTCCTCCTCCTTCTCATCCTCCAATCCCGTCCCTCCCCACCCCTCCTGTGGGGCGAACACCTCTGGCCAGACCACCACCCACACCACCAACACCACTTCCATGGGCCAGCCACCGGAGGGGGTCGCCGAGGCCAACCTAGCCCAACTCCTGGGCTCCCTGTTGGGTGGAGCAGGTGGGCCAGGAACCCCTGGTTCTGGACCTAACCCACACATCACTGTGACCGTACCTGGAGTCCCAGGGTTCTTCCAGGGAATGTCAGACTTCATCCAGGTGAGAGATTAAATTATTGAACCCTATTGGTAACTTTTTGTTAACTCTTATAATCAATGTGACTGAAAAGTAACTCTTAGGTAATAATCATGTAATTTCTCTGTTATTACGCTGTAATAGAAGTTGAAGTAGTCATAATTAGAAGAAGTTGTCATAATTGTTGAAGTTGTACTTAGTAGAAGTTGAAGTTGTCGTAATTAGTAGAAGTTGTCATAATTAGTTGAAGTTGTTGTAATTAGTAGAAGTCGAAGTTGTCGTAATTAGTAGAAGTTGTCATAATTAGTTGAAATTGTCGTAATTAGTCAGTTGTCGTAATTAGTAGAAGTTGTCGTAATTAGTCAGTTGTCGTAATTAGTAGAAGTTGTCGTAATTAGTCGAAGTTGTCGTAATTAGTCGAAGTTGAAGTAGTCACAATTAGTAGAAATAAACTCCAGACAACTAGATGACTGTGCAACAAAGTGTCACCCAGTAGTTACCCAATAGTTCCTCTCCCATTTCTAGGCTAACCAACCCATCTTCTCCCGACCCTCACCCGCACCCCCACCCGGCCAGGAGCCTCCCCCTGGCCAAGGCACCCCTGCCCCCCCTCCCCAGGCGGCCCCTGGGGGTGGAGTGGACCCATCCCTGAGCCCGGAGCTGTTCACAGGTATTGTCCAGGGGGTCCTCTCCACCATGATGGGGTCTCTGGGGGCTCCGCAGGGGAACGGGGAGAGCATCGCTCAGTTTATCCAGAGACTGTCTCAGACCACCAACCTCTTCACACCTGGATCTGGGGACGCTCTCGGTGAGTCACTGACAAAAGTAAAAACCTAACACTTGCACTTGCACTCGCACTCATACGCATACTTGTCCTTTCTTACTAGCACAGAAAAGATTCAATGGCTTACTATTTCGATGGTTTTACTTGCAATAATCGGGATATGTGGTTGCCTTTTATTTAAATTGAATGCTCTTATTGTAAGCGGCTGCCAAATGACTAGAATATACACTACCAGTCAAAAGTTTGGACACACCTAATAATTCCAGGGTTTTTCTTTATTTTTACTATTTTCTACATTGTAGAATAATAGTGAAGACATCAAAACTATGAACTAACACATATGGAATCATATAGTAACAAAGAAAGTGTTAAACAAATCAAAATATATTTTATATTTGAGATTCTTCAAAATAACCACCCTTTGCCTTGATGACAGCTTTGCGCACTCTTGGCATTTTCTCAACCAGCTTCACCTGGAATGCTTTTCCAACAGTCTTGAAGGAGTTCCCACATATGCTGAGCACTTGTTGGCTGCTTTTCCTTCACTCTGCAGTCCGACTCATCCCAAACCATCTCAATTCGGTTGAGGTCAGGGGATTGTGGAGGCCAGGTCATCTGATGCAGCACTCCATCACTCTCCTTCTTGGTAAAATAGCCCTTACACAGCGTGGAGGTGTGTTGGGTCATTGTCCTGTTGAAAAACAAATGATAGTCCCACTAAGCGCAAACCAGATGGGATGGCGTATCACTGTAGAATGCTGTGGTAGCCATGCTGGTTAAGTGTGCCTTGAATTCTAAATAAATCACTGACAGTGTCACCAGCAAAGCACCCCCACACCATAACACCTCCTCCTCCATGCTTTATGGTGGGAAATACACATGCGGAGATCATCCGTTCACCCACACCGTGTCTCACAAAGCCACGGCGGTTGGAACTAAAAATCTCAAATTTGGACTCCAGACCAAAGGACAAATTTCCACCTGTCTAATGTCCATTGCTCGTGTTTATTGGCCCAAGCAAGTCTCTTCTTCATATTGGTGTCCTTTAGTAGGGGTTTCTTGGCAGCAATTCGACCATGAAGGCCTGATTCCCACAGTCTCCTCTGAACAGTTGATGTTGAGATGTGTTCACTTGAACTCTGTGAAGCATTTATTTGGGCTGCATTTTCTAATGAACGTATCCTCTGCAGCAGCGGTAACTCTGGGTCTTCCATTCCTGTGGCGGTCCTCATGAGAGCCAGTTTCATCATAGCGCTTGATTGTTTTTGCGACTGCACTTGAAGAAACTTTCAAAGTTCTTGAAATGTTTTCCGTATTGACTGACCTTCATGTCTTAAAGTAATGATGAACTGTTGTTTCTCTTTGCTTATTTGAGCTGTTCTTGCCATAATATGGACTTGGTCTTTTACCAAATAGGGCTATCTTCTGTATACCCCCCCCTACCTTGTCACAACACAACTGATTGGCTCAAATGCATTAATTTGTGGAATTTATTTCCTTCTTAACTTTTAAGAAGGCACACGTGTTAATTGAAATGCATTCCAGGTGACTATCTCATGAAGCTGGTTGAGAGAATGCCAATAGTGTGCAAAGCTGTCATCAAGGCAAAGGGTGGCTATTTGAAGAATCTCAAATATAAAATATATATTGATTTGTTTAACACAACTTTTGACTGGTAGTGTAAATGTAAAAAAAAAAGGGCAAAGGGTCTAAATACTTATGTAAATAAGGGATTTCTGTTTTTTATTTTGAATACATTTGCAAAAATGTCTAAAAACCTGTTTTTGCTTTGTCATTATGGGGTATTTTTATTCATTTAATCAATTTTAGAATAAGGCCGTAACGTAAAAAAACCGTAGAAAACGTCAAGGGGTCTGAATACTTTCCGAAGGCACTGTATGTATGTATGTATGTATGTATGTATGTATGTACAGTTGAAGTCAGAAGTTTACATACACTTAGGTTGGAGTCATTAAAACTCGTTTTTCAACCACTCCACAAATGTCTTGTTAACAAACTAAAGTCGGTTAGGACATCTACTTTGTGCATGACACAAGTAATTTTTCCAACAATTGTTTACAGACAGATTATTTCACTTATAATTCACTGTATCACAATTCCAGTGGGTGAGAAGTTTACATACACTAAATTGACTGTGCCTTTAAACAGCTTGGAAAATTCCAGAAAATTATGTCATGGCTTTAGAAGCTTCTGATAGGCTAATTGACATCATTTGAGTCAATTGGAGGTGTACCTGTGGATGTATTTCAAGGCCTACCTTCAAACTCAGTGCCTCTTTGCTTGACATCATGGGAAAATCAAAAGAAATCAGCCAAGACCTCAGAATTTTTTTTTGTAGACCTCCACAAGTCTGGTTCATCCTTGGGAGCAATTTCCAAACCTTGTGAAGATGCTGGAGGAAACGGGTACAAAAGTATCTATATCCACAGTAAAACGAGTCCTATATCGACATAACCTGAAAGGCCGCTCAGCAAGGAAGAAGCCACTGCTCCAAAACCGCCATAAAAAAGCCTACTACGGTTTGCAAGTGCACATGGGGACAGAGATTGTACTTTTTGGAGAAATGTCCTCTGGTCTGATGAAACAAAAATAGAACTGTTTGGCCATAATGACCATCGTTATGTTTGGAGGAAATAGGGGGAAACTTGCAAGCCGAAGAACACCATCCCAACCGTGAAGCATGGGGTGGCAGCATCATGCTGTGCGGGTGCTTTGCTGCAGGAGGGACTGGTGCACTTCACAAAATAGATGGAAGGAAAATGATGTGGATATATTGAAGTAACATCTCAAGACATCAGTCAGGAAGTTAAAGCTTGGTCGCAAATGGGTCTTCCAAATGGACAACGACCCCAAGCATACTTCCAAAATTGTGGCAAAATGGCTTAAGGACAACAGTCAAGGTATTGGAGTGGCCATCACAAAGCCCTGACCTCAATCCTATAGAACATTTGTGGGCAGAACTGAAAAAGCGTGTGCGAGCAAGGAGGCCTACAAACCTGACTCAGTTACACCAGTTCTGTCAGGAGTAATGGGCCAAAATTCACCCAACTTATTGTGGGAAGCTTGTGGAAGGCTACCCGAAACGTTTGACCCAAGTTAAACAATTTAAAGGCAACGGTACCAAATACTAATTGAGTGTATGTACATTTCTGACACACTGGGAATGTGGTGAAAGAAATAAAAGCTGAAAAAAATAATTCTCTCTACTATTATTATGACATTTCACATTCTTAAAATAAAGTGGTGATCCTAACTGACCTAAGACAGGGAATTTTTACTAGGATTAAATGTCAGGAATTGTGAAAAACTGAGTTTAAATGTATTTGGCTAAGGTGTATGTAAACGTCCGACTTCAACTGTAGAAACCTACACCTGACCTGATGGTGTGCCTTGCCATCTGTGATAGCGTTCTTGGAAAAGTGAAAGAAGACCAAAATGTCTTAGTTTTTGCAGAACATATTCTTTGACCTCATCTCTCTGCAGGGTTCTTTGGGGACTTGTTGTCCCTGGTGTGTCACAGTTTCTCCATGGTGGACATGGTGTTGTTAATGCATGGTAACGCCCAGCCCCTCAGCCGGATCCAGCCCCAGCTCACAGACTTCTTCAACCAGCACTACCTGCAGGGTCAAGAGCCTACTGATGCCAATATCAACGTGAGTACCTCTGCTCTACTGCCAGCTGCTGTTTTGTTGAGAATCATGACATGAAATTGGCACAGTATTCTCTCCATTTGCAGTGAACTTTATTAAGACCAATGTTTTTGGCTTTTCACCTCAAAGAGTGTGTGCTTGAAATTTAGAAACTGAAACCACTGTTTTGTCTTTTCAGGCAGCATCTGTAGACCTCATCAATGGTCTGGAGGAGTACATAGCAGAGAGCTTTGTAAGTAGAGAGCTTTTGTCTCTGACTATTAAATTGTCACAATATGTTGATAATATTGTAATAATACTGTACCTTGTCTCTCTCTCAGGCCACAGTGACAGTGAGAGAGGGAGTGGACATAATTCAGACCAACATCTCTTTCCTTAGACAGCAGTTCACCCGCATGGCCACGCACATCCTACGCTGCACAGGTAAAACACACAAACCCCTTGTGTATAATACAGCTTTTCTATACTGGGTCCTATGCATTGTTACCAAACTGGTTCACCGGACTACTGTCAACCCTAGTCTAGTACCTAACAGCAGCATGACTGTAAATCTGTTGCTCCTCTCTACCTCTGCAGACCAAACGTTTGGCCCCCGCCTGCTCCTGCTCTGCACCCAGGGTCTGTTTGAGTGTCTGGCTCTCAACCTGTACTGTCTCCGAGGGGAACAGAGGGCTCTCACCCAAGTCATCAACCACCGCATCGTTAGTACACTCCTCTACACTACTCTATCCACTCTATTATTTATAGACTTGAGTGTTTCCCAACCCGGTCCTCAGGACCCATAGCCGGTCCACATATATTTTCCCATCTCAGGACAAACTAGTTGCTAAACTAGTCAATGAATGAATCTGTTGAATCCCATTGTATCTGGTAGGTTAGGCTGTGGGATGAGTCCTGGTATATCTGCTTGGTGTGTATGACGTAAAGCTCTGTACATGTTTTCTCTCTATGTCCACAGAGGAGGATGTCAGCAGAGGTCAACCCCAGCCTGGTCAACTGGCTGACCAGTATGATGACCATGAGACTCCACATTATCCTGGAGCACAACCCAGTCACTGAGGACCACATCCAGCACTATGTCATCCACACACGGAGAGCAGAGCCTGAGGCACAGGCTGGACAGCAGACAGACACACAGAATGTGGAGGTGAGTGATTGTGTGTGTGTGTGTGTGGTCACAGTCTTTCCAGGTGTTATCTGAGGGTTATAAGGACACTGCATGCTTGGCCTCACCTAGAAAGACATGTGGTAATTCCAGGAAATCAGCGAGGAACACAAAGTTCAGACAGCTTTGAGGACATGGTTATCTTTGTCTTCATACAGTACAGCTAACCTTAGTTAACCTTAGTTAACCTTAGTTAACCTACTCTCATCTCTAGATGGATGAAGGTCTGTCCCCGGCCCCGGCCACCACAGCAGAGGAGGCCATGGCTTCATCAGGGGACAGACAAGAGGTCGGAGCATCCCCCGGGGTGACCACCCCCTCGCGGAGAGCATCGTCAGGGGACACCAGAGGAGCTGTTGCCATAGCAGCAGGAGGAAGGGAGGAGTCTGGAGGAGACATGGAGCCCTGGGCAGCTGCAGTGCCCCCTGTAAGGACATGGGACCTATGCTTTATTGTTTAGGGGTTAAGTGCCTTGCTCAAGGGCACAATTACAGGATATTTCTTCTAGGATACCTAGAATTACACCAGATGATTTCCTGGGGTTTGATCTTGTGACTATTCGGTTACAGGCCCAGCTGTTTAACCACTGAGCTGTGTGTTTGTGTTCATCAGGAGTGGGTTCCCATCATCAGACACGACATGCTGTCTCAGAGGAAGATAAAGGCTCAGCCCCCTCTGTCTGATGCATATCTCCACGGGATGCCTGCCAAGAGGAGGAAGGTGAGCTGTCCATCTGGTTAGAAACCTAATGAGAGCCAGCTTGCCATTGTAAATTATAATTATTTGTCATGAGGATGCTATGCCCATTAAGTAGTACCGGGCTAAGGAATATTCTCAACGGAAATGCCTAGTCTGTATACCTGGTTATTCTAACAGTGTTTCTATAGGAAGTGAGAGTCAAACATTTTGATACGGAAGAGGAGAATTATAATTTATCATTGGACAATTTTGTGTAATACCTCCCAATTTCAAAACATATTATTCTCCTGTTTCGTGATTACTGAACACAGCTCGGGTTAGTGTTGACCTGTTGTTATCCCCTTCTCACAGACCCACCAGGGTGAGGGACCTCACCTGTCCCTGTCTGAGGCAGTGAGCCGGGCGGCCCGGGCTGCAGGAGTCAGACCTGTCACTACCCCAGACAGCCTCCAGGGGGAACTAGATGAGCCAGAGCTGCAGGAGGCCTACCAAGAACAGGTAAACTACGGCCAGTGTTGCTTTCTGGAGGATGCAACGTCATCCCTAATCCAATCACATATACAGTGCATTCAAGAAGTATTCAAACCCCTTAACTTTTTCTACATTTTGTTACATTACAGCCTTACTCTAATTATTTTTTTTATTTTTTATGACCTCATCAATCTACACACAATTCCCATAATGACGAAGCAAAAACTGAAATATCATATTTACATAAGTATTCAGACCCTTTACTCAGTACTTTGTTGAAGCACCTTTGACAGCGATTACAGCCTCGAGTCTTCTTGGGTATGAAGGTACAAGCTTGGCACACCTGTATTTGGGGAGTTTCTCCCATTCTTTTCTGCAGATCCTCTCAAGCACTGTCAGGTTGGATGGGGAGCGTTGCTGCACAGCTATTTTCAGGTCTCTCCAGAGATGTTCGATCGGGTTCAAGTCCGGGCTCTGGCTGGGCCACTCAAGGACATTCAGAGACTTGTCCCGAAGCCACTCCTGCGTTGTCTTGGCTTTGTGCTTAGGGTCGTTGTCCTGTTGGAAGGTGCACCTTCGCACCAGTCTGATGTCCTGAGCGCTCTGGAGCAGGTTTTCATCAAGGATCTCTTTGTACTTTGCTCCGTTCACCTTTCCCTCTATCCTGACGAGTCTCCCAGTCACTGCCGCTGAAAAACATCCCCACAGCATGATGCTGCCACCACCATGCTTCACTGTAGGGATGGTGCCAGGTTTCACCCAGACATGACGCTTGGCATTCAGGCCAAAGAGTTCAATCTTAGTTTCATCAGACCAGAGAACCTTGTTTCTCATGGTCTGAGAGTCCTTTAGGTGCCTTTTGGCAAACTCCAAGCGGGCTGTCATGTGCCTTTTAATGAGGAGTGGCTTCCGTCTGGCCACTCTACCATAAAGGCCTGATTGGTGGAGTGCTGCAGAGATGGTTGTCCTTCTGGAAGGTTCTCCCATCTCCACAGAGGAACTCTGGAGCTCTGTCAGAGTGACCATCGGGTTCTTGGTCACCTCCCTGACCAAGGCCCTTCTCCCCCGATTGCTCAGTTTTTTTACGAGTCTGAATTTTTATTGAAAAAGTCAAGGGTTTGGCCGGGCGTCTTGGTGATTCCAAACTTCTTCCATTTAAGAATGATGGAGACCACTGTGTTCAGTGCAACATAATTTTTTTGGTACCCTTCCCCAGATCTGTGCCTCGACACAATCCTGTTTCGGAGCTCTACGGACAATTCCTTCGACCTCATGGCTTGGTATTTGCTCTAACATGCACTGTCAACTGTGGGACCTTATATAGACAGGTGTGTGCCTTTCCAAATTATGTCCAATCAATTGAATTTACCACAGGTGGACTCCAATCAAGTTGTAGAAACATCTCAAGGATGATCAATGTAAACAGGATGCACCTGAGCTCAATCTCGAGTCTGATAGCAAAGGGTCTGAATACTTATGTAAATAAGGTATTTCTGTTTTTTATTTTTAATAGATTTGTAAACATTTCTAAAAAGCTGTTTTTGCTATGTCATTATGGGTATTGTGTGTAGATTTGATGAGGAAATATTTTTATTGAATCAATTTTATGAGTAAGGTTGTAAAGTAACAAAATGTGGAAAAAGTCAAGGGGTCTGAATACTTTCTGAATGCACTGTACATTAGTAATAACCTCAAGGTAAGGGAGGAACAGCGGAAGCATTTCAAAAGTATAAACCCAAACATCTTTTTTTGGCTCACATTCACTCTGAAACAGCAGGGTGAACGAGACTTTAAAGCATGGCAAGATGAGACTGACCGGCCCTAACCTTGACTCATATGTTTGTCTCAGGTGAGGAGTGACATCAGGGAGAGAGTGAGAGATGACCCAGACTTCAGCTCCCAGCGTTTCCCCAACACACACCGGGCCTTCTCTCTAGACGACTCCTAAATATTATTGGTCCTCAGGCCTGTCAACCACCCCATCTAGCCAATCACAGTTTTCTCCATGGATAACTCCTAATCTGATTGGTCACCACACCTGTCAATAACCCCATCTAGCCAATCACTTACAAGCATGATGTATCCAGGGGTGTGTTCATCATCATGCATCTCAACATCACGTCAACAACATTTCACGAATGTCAGCTCTATTCGTGAAATGTTGATCTTCAACATTCTGTAACGTGCCCCAGATTCCATTCTGCAACATTCCCTGTGGGTCTGTCATGTCCAGTGAAGAACAAAGAGAAAAGAAAACACAAGAGACTTGACTTGCATAAACCCTGCTTTCTCATTGAGCTACCATGGAAAATGCCACTTATTTAAAACCGAGAAGAGCTTTACAACCGTTCTGTCATCTATCAATGGAAAATGTCAGTCTCAGTGTGGTATCTCTGCTAAAGCACCGCTTTCTCAATCCAACAAACTCATTTCTAACTGGTTGTCATCATCTGTATGTCCGGTTGTCCTTATAAGGCTTTGATGTAACTTGTAAATTAGCACAAATTGTACATTGTATTAAGAACGTGATGTAATAATATTCGAGTGGTAATGCAACAGCTATTCCATGTTAGGTTAATAAAGTAACGAAAACCTTCCGTAGGCTCTTTTTTTGTGGGGGGTGGGGGGTGCGTTTAGCCTGGTATCCCGCCTAGACGTGAAAGAAGCACAGATTCTAAATGTTGACTGGCCTACATCTTTACGTATTTCCTTTCAGAACAGAGAGGATGGTAGCGGTTTAGGTGTTATGGGTGATTGCAATGTCATCAGTGACATTTTGTGTCTAGCTATTTTAAAGTGAGTGTGAATACGGGGCTCAATGGTGTTTTAGCCATAATTATGTTCAGTCGTAATAATAACTGCCATAATCAAGACCATGATAAAGATAAGCCTCGTTTTATGCCATTGTATTTCTTTCTAGGTGACCACGGCTATCATTTCTAGAACCTGACTGTTGTAAAAAGTTGAATGCTATGTAACTTGTGAACATTGCTTTAAAATAAATTGTCAATGTAGAAATGCTATGGAAAATTCCTCTTGAGAAACCACACACACTCCTACACTGTAGGGCTAACTTTGTGAAATAAGGGATTTTTAAAATATATTTTGTCAACGATTGACTGACTGAGCATTCGGCTCTTGCTGAAATGCCTCAAAATCTTGCAGAAATGTAGATAAGATTTGAAGTTGTTGTCAGATACAGTGAGGGGAAAAAAGTATTTGATCCCCTGCTGATTTTGTACGTTTGCCCACTGACAAAGACATGATCAGTCTATAATTTTAATGGTAGGTTTATTTGAACAGTGCGAGACAGAATAACAACAAAATCCAGAAAAACGCATGTCAAAAATGTTATAAATTGATTTGCATTTTAATGAGGGAAATAAGTATTTGACCCCTCTGCAAAACATTACTTAGTACTTGGTGGCAAAACCCTTGTTGGCAATCACAGAGGTCAGATGTTTCTTGTAGTTGGCCACCAGGTTTGCACACATCTCAGGAGGGATTTTGTTCCACTCCTCTTTGCAGATCTTCTCCAAGTCATTAAGGTTTCGAGGCTGACGTTTGGAAACTCGAACCTTCAGCTCCCTCCACAGATTTTCTATGGGATTAAGGTCTGGAGACTGGCTAGGCCACTCCAGGACCTTAATGTGCTTCTTCTTGAGCCACTCCTTTGTTGCCTTGGCCGTGTGTTTTGGGTCATTGTCATGCTGGAATACCCATCCACGACCCATTTTCAATGCCCTGGCTGAGGGAAGCAGATACACATGTATAATCACTAGATTGTTTTATTCACACATACATAGCCAGGTTTCACACAAGATGTTGGGTTATTGCAAAAAACATTTGAGTAAAATCTGAAACGATTCATTGTCATTTTTTTTACTGATTGAATTTTACTGATACTATAGTTTTAGGTAACACTTTACTTGAAGGGGATAAAACCTTCATGAAAGCGGTCGTAACAACTTTACAAGTGTTTCAGTATCATTCATAACAAACTTCATAACTTATTTCTTTATTCCATGTCATTCATGAGGTGTTATGAATGCCTTATGTATGCCCCCTCAAAGTAAAGTGTTATTGAGTATTACAGGTAGTGCTAGATCTAACACATGGCATGCTTTGTCACAGTTTAAGAAAGCACATGTATTGTAGTCTCAAACACACACATTATCATGTTGTTGAGTGAAACATATTGTAGCAATGATGCAGAGGAAGCTTGAGTCGCATTCTGATGACACGTACAGGTACTCAATATTCTACACGTACTTCTTTTTAACTTATAATAACCATTAAATTATAAGTCAACTGTCATTCCAGTCAAGAGTATAGTTTACGAGCCACTTGTTTTCCATTCAGAAAATAACAAAGGAGAAGTGTCTGTCCCAAACAGGCTATTCACATATTTTCAGCAACCTGACTCCAGAGTCCTATATACACTATATATACAAAAGTATGTGGACACCCCTTAAATTAGTGGATTCGGCTATTTCAGCTACACCCGTTGCTGACAGGTGTATAAAATCGAGCACACCGCCATGCAATCCCCATAGACAAACATTGGCAGTAGAATGGTCTTACTGAAGAGCTCAGTGACTTTCAACGTGGCACCGTCATAGGATGGCACCTTTCCAACAAGTCAGTTCGTCAAATGTCTGCCCTGCTAGAGCTTCCCCTGTCAACTGTAAGTGCTGTTATTGTGGAGTGGAAACGTCTAGGAGCAACAACGTCTCAGCCGCGAAGTGGTAAGCCACACAAGCTCACAGAATGTGACCGCCGAGTGCTGAAGTGCCTTCCCAGAAGAGTGGAGACTGTTATAGCAGCAAAGGGGGACCAACTCCATATTAATGCCCATGATTTTGGAATGAGATGTTCGACGAGCAGGTGTCCACATACTTTTGGTCATGTAGTGTATGTCATGCAACTGTGTTGCAGTGTCAGGGACATGAACCCTGGTTGACCTGAGGTCAGGTCAAACATTAACTGCAGGCCAGGCAGTCTGCAGGTGTCTCCTCTCCCTGACAGCCAGTTAGCCATCCAACATGGAAGGACCATAGCTGTTTCCAACCAAGCTAGGAATGGGGTTGTGAGTCACAAAGGTACATCAATGAGGACATGAGATTTAAGGCTCTTCAAAATAAGAGTCTTATGAGATTGACATGTACACTTCAAAATAAGTTAGTACAGGGACAGAGACAGACATACAACATCATGCATTCGTATTAGTATCCATGTGGCATAAAGCAACCTATTTAAATGACTTTCCACTAGCACACAGAGATCAGAGGGCCTGTTAGAACAAGGCCCACATTGAGTCATGGTGGGAGGCCATAGATAATAGCCGGGCCAACTGGCTATATAGAATGGGGTCTAATCTCTTCATATAAAGACCCCTGGCCTCAATACAGGGTTCCATTGGTTTCTTGGGCTGTGCCAACTGTTACATCAGCAATGCATTCCCCAGTGACAAATGTGTGCCCAGTTCCCAGGCATACTTGACTGCCCCATAGGCTGAGGACACATGAAACACAGAATGACTGATTCCAATAAATATTTAATCAATTTAACTTTAATACTAATCGGGCATTCATTATTTTTTAACATTGCTTCTTTCTTTTTTTTGTGCATTTAACAGTGTCTTTGTGTAATGCAGTGAAAATAGGTTTGTCCAATAATATATGCCATTTAGCAGACGCTTTTATGAGCAGCAGGCTATGTACAGTGGGAGGGTATAGGCCCAGAGAGCGGGTCAACATCACACAAGCAGTCACTCAGTGCTGTGCGATCATTTGTTTGTGCGTTAACAAGGTATTGATCAAGGTACCAACTCGACTTATTGGATAAACTGAAGTTCTGGATTGCATATAAACTAAAATAGTAGCGGCTATTCTATTGCTGTGGGAGTCCAGAGAGAGAACGGTTTTGGAAAGTAATATATATTTTTTTATAATAATGTTTTAGAGCAGGCGTACAATAGGGGGGGATTGTACAGGTGATCAGGGATAAACATGTTTTCTTCTCGACAACATTGATTGCATGTTTCCCTCTCTCTCTCCGTTACTCCTCTCATGGTACACACATGCTCCTTTCTCCAGAGCCTCCTTTCTCTCTGTCTCTCTCAGTCTCGGCCCTGTCGGAGGGAGGAAAGCAGGGGGGGCAGGAGGTTGAGGGCTGGCCGGTGCTCCTGGACCCCCAGGGCCACAAGGGCCCCCGCTAACAGAGTGGTCACCCTGGGCAAGATAGGTGGCTGGGCCTTCATCACCTGGAGGAAGACAGGAAAACAATACTCAGCAAGTTTGAGGTGATCAGTTTAGGCAAGGCAGAGAATCTGATGATATTTCTCAGCAATTTATAGGCATGTCTATTTCAGTCAGATGAGACAGTACACAACAGGGACACTCACTTTTTCCACTTTGTGACAGTGTATGAGTCCATCATGGCCAAGGTAGAAGGTAGAGAATGCATCATATGACCTGTTGAAAGACTGTGTTTACTAGTGTATGAATGATCAAAGATAATTAACAGTGAAGAGGAACACTGACCAGAAACACTATCCATTCCAATACCAAATCAATACATTTCTATCTGAACATTGTGTTAAGATGAACAGATCCCAGCCAGGTTTCTGTACCTGTAGAGGTCAGTTTTGTCCTTGCGGTAGAATCTCAGCAGCAGAGAGAGGAAGGGCAGTCCTCTGACCCTCCACCTGGCCTTGATGGTCCCATCCTCTGGGTGCTTAGTCAGTTTCAGTACCTCTAACCGGGCCTCAGCATAGTAACAGAGACACAGCAGCCTCCACAGAGACAGGCTCAGCTGGTACAGAACTCTGCCCCTAGAGGATAGATAGACACGGTATAACTGTATTATAATGTAGACCTATTATGGGGGTGTAAATGTGTGTAGTTACATATGTATAAATATCAGGGTTCGGGAAACTGCTATTGAGTAGCCAGAAAGTAGCATTTACCTGGTCTTGGCATTTAGAATACAGTTGACGAACTCGATATCATTTGTGTACATGGTGTAGTCATGACTCTTCACAAAGAAACTAGAAAGCTGCAAATCAAACAAATGATAATCAATACTAATAACTAAATAGCAGTGTATGCCATCAAACAGACATCTTAAACAAACCCCTCTTCTCCTCTCTTACCTCAATCCTCAGCTTTTCATACATCAAGGCCAGTTTCTCCTCATCCTCCCTCCCTCTATCGCTGTGACCCCCCTCCACTGTCTCTCTCTCTGAGTAGCTACTATTCAGAGAGGTGTGGAGCAACAGCGACAACTCTTTCTCTAGTCCAATCATATGGCCCGATTTGTCCCCGTAACCAGGTAACGGCTCCATCCCAGGACAGTGGAAGCAGTAAAACCTGGATCCATACATAAATGGAGCGGGACATCCTTCTGCCTCAAACAGGCTTCGGAACGATCCTCTCTCCCTCTTTTCAGTCTCTCCCTCGTTCATCGTCTTGGAACCCGCCTGAACCTTTGTCGTCCCAATGCTGATGTCGTCCTCTCGGCTCCCGTCCACAGTGGTCATGGGGAAGAGGAACTCCACAGGCCTACTGAGTCCTCCCGGAGCCAGGAGCTCGCCTAGTTTAGTATGCCCAAACAGAGGCACCTCCACCAGGGTGTGCTGGTCATCACACTCCCCAGGGACGGGCCGCACCAGCACACACAGGCTGACAGTCTCTTCCCAGTCCTCATCCAGGCCCAGGGGCCTCCGGCTGCGGGGTTGGCCCTGGCTGGCATGGTGGAAGGGGTGTGACAGGGCCGGCTGCTTGATCTTCTGATACCTCAGACTGTTGGGGGGAACCAGGGCCCATGACGCGCTGCTGAGAGACCGAATCTGTCCACTCCACTGCACATCCAGCGCCTGCAAATTCACATAGGACAAGTAAAGATTTTCCATAAGGTGCTCTTATACAGCCTGGTCCCAGATCTATTACAGATCTGGATCCAGCCTTGCTCTTATCCAAATATTTAATGAATGTAGGCCTGTCTGTCAAGACAATACCTGAGCAAGTCTCCAGCACTGTTGCTTGACTGGTTGCCTGTTGCTATGGCTCCTCACACCCCCCACCCACAAGGTGAGGCCCCCTCTACACGCAGCCATTCACGACAGGGGGTAGGGTGTAACCCCAGTCACCAGGGGCAGGGGACACCCCAGACAGTCACCAGACCACCATGCCACAGCCACCCCAAGGAAGGACCAGCTCTTTATCTTCTTGGTCCCCCCTCGATCCCAAATAAGAAACCTAGATAAAGAGAAAGGGGGGCAGTTGAGGGTGTACAGTTATTTTTAGACCATCATCTCAATGATATGTCCATATGATGATGTGGCCTGGTGTGTGCATGTGTAGGCTACTCAAGGAACAGTTGTGAGTTCATCCGTAGGTTGCTAGGCTGTAAATCAAGACCTATATGACCTTTATACTACTGTCATTCACTGCCATGCCAGACAGGCATACATACGGTACGCATAACACATACATGTATGCCTATACCATGACGAAGGACAGATCTAGCATCCATGAAATTTCACAGATAGCATTTGAAAGTGAAAACAAAATCCCCAAATTCTATTGAGATAATATTGCCATATGGAAGAGAACTTCAATGAGGTGGGAATTATTCAAGACACATTTTGAGATGTCCCTGGAGTTTGAGTGGTTAAACCTCAGATTCAGTATTTGACTAAGTTTCCTTTTAAACTTTTACACAAATTAACATTAAATCGACACAACAAACACCGTCTTGGAAGTGCTCATCTAGGAGCAATAGATTTGAAGCAGGTCGGTCCTCTTCTACTTTGAAGTTTGACCCACCCCACTTGAAATATATTTTGGAGCGCGAAAAATACATGCCAGTAGCACATGACAGCGAGCAGTGGAAACAGCAAACCACAAGATCGTAATTGCTACTCAGACGTCTTTCAAATAAGACAGTCCTTTGGTACATTTGAACTCGACAACCACCCATAACTATAGCAGCGTCTATCGTGACGTTTCTAATATAACTTTAGAACCGTGATGTTGATACATGACATACAAATACCGTACATAGGTGACACTGCAGTGTAACGTTTGTCATTAAGACAATCGATATTCACTAATGATTACAGAGGCAGAATAAACTGCAATCAGTTTATGGCAGCTACAATATTATACAATACTATGATGTAACATTTCCCATTCTAGACTTCATTAACGTTAACTGACTTTCAACCTTTGGTAACCCAGTGGATTGGTTGGACGATTGACACAATCTTGCAGACACAACCAGAAACAAGTGAACCATGCATCAACTTTGATGTTGATATGTATGGAAATACATAATTGATTGACGAATATAGGGACCCATCAATCTAGTTATAAAACGCACGCTAACGTTCTATAACTCGCTAGTCAGTTGATAAGCTAGCGGCAAGATCACCATGATTAGCTAACGTTAGCTAGTAGCTAGCATGAATACCTGTGTCAGAAGCGAATTGGATCGAAATTGCGATGAGTCAGTTTGGCAATGACCAGATAGTGAGATGATAATCCTCCAAGTCAGGTGTTTTACTTTTGATTTCCCACGTAATGTTACGAAATTGGAAGTTATCAAACGTTACACAAATGTCATTCTATCTCCCAATGTCCTTGTCCAGCAGCAACACGCCTCACGCAAGCGTAGGAACGTTTCTAGAAGAAGAAAAAAACGTCAACACGTCATACACCGGCTTAGCGCTGATTGGTGGAGAATGCATATTTCCTTAGATGTAGAATGAATATCGCTATCAGTCGTAATCAATAAAAGTTATACAATCATTACATTATAGGCAAGAATATATATATATATATATATATATATATATATATTATTTTTTTTAAATCGAAGTTGCTGTAAAAAATATTGTAGGTATTTTTCATGACTACCTTCTTCAGCTACTTTTTTTATTAAACTTTTTCAATCAATTTTGTGAGAAAAATATATAATTATTTAATACTTATCCTATCCATTGAACAAAATTATTATTTCACTATCTATAGCTTTTTTTGCTCACAAGAGACTGCAATTCTGTGACAAACCTACTGGTGGAGCTGTGAAATATTGCTTCACTATCAGCTGTCAATCGGCTACTGAAACTCGGTGGTGCCAAAGATGATGGATATACTGACAAGATACTTGTGTCTCCACCGTAACAATGGGAGTCGTTGTCCATAACGCCTCTCGGCGGGCTGTCTAGCGCCCCCCTTTACTTTCTTTGGATTGGTGGATACATGTCATTGTTTTAATACTTTTTTACATTATTCGATTAGGGTTGTTGACGTCAACGGCCTGTATTCAATGTAGAGAGTGGCAGAATACCTGACCACTGTGACTGACTCAAGATTAAGGAAAGCTTTGACTATGTACAGACTCTGTGAGCATAGCCTTGCTATTGAGAGAGGCCGCAGTAGGCAGACCTGGCTCTCAAGAGAAGACAGGCTATATACAAAATGAGGTGGAAAATGAGCTGCACTTCCTGACCTTCTGCCAAATGTATGACCATATAAGAGACACATATTTCCCTCAGATTACACAGACCCACAAAGAATTTGAAAAAAATATCAAATTTTGATAAACTCCCATATATATTAGGTGAAATACCACAGTGTGCCATCACAGCAGCAAGATTTGTGACCTGTTACCAGAAGAAAAGGGCAACCAGTGAAGAACAAACACCATTGTAAATACAATCCCTCTGTACTTTAACTATTTGCACAACTTTGTAACACTGTACATAGCCATAATATGACATTTGAAATGTCTCTATTCCTCTGAAACTGAGTGTAATATTTACTGTTCATTTTTTATTGTTTATTTGACTTTTATTCATCTATTTCACTAGCTTTGGCAATGTAAACATGTTTTCCATGCCAATAAAGCCCTTTGAATCGAATTGAATTGCTATGCCCAAGGCTCATTCCATGAATATGCCGGGATGTCACGTGTCCTACTTATATCAGTACACTCGTAACAACCTAAGCATTACGAAACTCCTATTCGATCAAATAAACCTCACGTAGCAAATAAGCCATTCGATTTTTTTGTTGACCAAATTCGACACTCCGTACGAAAACTCGCTTGGTGAGCGAAAGAAACGAAAGAATGCTACCTGCTGAAGAAGACAGATTTTTGGTAGAGTTGGGCTAATTATGTGTTTATAGACGTCATTAAGTTAGGCCTCTCGCTTTGCCTCTTCCTCTTTGGTGGTGCTCTCGCCACATGATGAAGTGGGAAAATCTCAGGCCGCATGTGTTGTGACAAAACACTTGCGCATCACTGACAGCCACTCTTACCACTGCTTTTAAGTTATTTTGAGACAAAGTCAGGGGGTTATCTGCTAATATCGGTAGAAATAAATAGATTAAAATGCCGAAGAAAGCAAAAGAAGAAGCAGAATGGGAAGGAGAAGAGGGAGCAGCCCCACCAGCGGTGGCAGGTAGCTAATTGTTAGCAGCTAAGCTAACGGTGACAACTGAATCCTAGCCAGCCACTGCACCACAGTTGTTAACGTTAGCTAATGTGCATCAATGTGATATTTAATAAGCAAGTAACTGTCCTGGCTGTCATATGGTGTATCTGTCTACTTTAGCTAGCTTACTATCAATGTTGTGAAAATGATGCAATGCCACATGCATGCCTTGTAATTGTCAGACAAATGATTCCTTGTTCTCTCTACCTGACAGTCAAGTAGAGACATACTTCAACATGTAAAAGGGGTCCTGTGTGGAAGAATAATCAACACAGGGTCTTGGCTAACTAGCTATGCATTTCTCATTCATTGAAGTCATGAAGGCTAGTTAGCTCTGTCATAGCTAGTATGCATTGTTAGAAGAACTGCTGTGTTGCCAAAAGTATGAAAAATGTATGCACTCACTAACTGTAAGTCGCTCTGGATAAGCGCGTCAGCTAAAATAAAATAAAATAATAATAACAAAAAAAAGTCATTCTGAAAATGCGCCACCCCTCCACTTCCCCATATAACGGGCTTTACCGCATATCTTGTCACTCAGTGCATCCATATGTCGATGACCAACTTGCTCATCTTTGTACCTACATTTTCTCTCCCCTCTCTTCAGAAAAATCAGTAAAGAAAGGAAAGAAGGATAAGAAGGGGAAGAAGAGTGTGAGTATACCTCTTTTGTGGATATTTTGAATAGATTGAATGAGGTGAGAAAGAAAATGTAATCATCAATGTGTGAACACATTAAACAAAATGTGTCAAAATCTCTCATTGACTGTCACACTCTCTCTCACAGTTCTTTGATGAGCTGGCCACAGATAACAAAACGGAGAAGGAGGATGAACCTGTGGCGAAGGAGACTCAAGGAAAGCAGGTAATTGTTTTAATTTATTAATACAGATAATCATATAGGCCATTTGTAGTTGGATTACTTATTTTTGCAACACTGTATCAATAACACAATGTCCTGTGATATGTTGACATTAATAAATCCACCTATTACATAATTGTTACGTTTCTTCCCTTCCCACCTAATTTGCTCTCTTGAAAGATAGAAGATGAGCTTGAAGAGGTCGGGAAGGTAGCCACTACTAGCCAGAGTGATAGCTAGCTTGCCGTATCGAATCTCCAATAAATAGAAAATCATAATACATATAGAATCATATATATACAGGTAAAAGTCAGTAAATTAGAATATTTTGAAAAACTTGATTTATTTCAGTAATTGCATTCAAAAGGTGTAACTTGTACATTATATTTATTCATTGCACACAGACTGATGCATTCAAATGTTTATTTCATTTAATTTTGATGATTTGAAGTGGCAACAAATGAAAATCCAAAATTCCGTGTGTCACAAAATTAGAATATTACTTAAGGCTAATACAAAAAAGGGATTTTTTAGAAATGTTGGCCAACTGAAAAGTATGAAAATGAAAAATATGAGCATGTACAATACTCAATACTTGGTTGGAGCTCCTTTTGCCTCAATTACTGCATTAATGCGGCGTGGCATGGAGTCGATGAGTTTCTGGCACTGCTCAGGTGTTATGAGAGCCCAGGTTGCTCTGATAGTGGCCTTCAACTCTTCTGCGTTGTTGGGTCTGGCATTCTGCATCTTCCTTTTCACAATACCCCACAGATTTTCTATGGGGCTAAGGTCAGGGGAGTTGGCTGGCCAATTTAGAACAGAAATACCATGGTCCGTAAACCAGGCACGGGTAGATTTTGCGCTGTGTGCAGGCGCCAAGTCCTGTTGGAACCTGAAATCTCCATCTCCATAGAGCAGGTCAGCAGCAGGAAGCATGAAGTGCTCTAAAACTTGCTGGTAGACGGCTGCGTTGACCCTGGATCTCAGGAAACAGAGTGGACCGACACCAGCAGATGACATGGCACCCCAAACCATCACTGATGGTGGAAACTTTACACTAGACTTCAGGCAACGTGGATCCTGTGCCTCTCCTGTCTTCCTCCAGACTCTGGGACCTCGATTTCCAAAGGAAATGCAAAATTTGCTTTCGTCAGAAAACATGACTTTAGACCACTCAGCAGCAGTCCAGCTCTTTTTTTCCTTAGCCCAGGTGAGACGCTTTTCGCGCTGTTTCTTGGTCAACAGTGGCTTGACACGAGGTATGCGGCAGTTGAAACCCATGTCTTTCAAGCGTCTCTTGGTGGTGGATCTTGAAGCCCTGACTCCAGCAGCTGTCCACTCCTTGTGAATCTCCCCCACATTTTTGAATGGGTTTTTTTTTCACAATCTTGACTAGGGCGCGGTGATCCCTATCGCTTGTACACTTTTTCTGACCACAGTTTTTCCTTCCCTTTGCCTCTCTATTAATGTGTTTGGACACAGAGCTCTGAGAACAGCCAGCCTCTTCTGCAATAACCTTTTGTGTCTTTCCCTCCTTGTGCAATGTGTCGATGGTCGCCTTTTGGAGAGCTGTCAAATCTGAAGTCTTCCCCATGTTTGTGTAAGCTTCAGAACTGGACTGAGAGACCATTTAAAGCCCTTTGCAGGTGTTTTGAGTTAATCAGCTGATTAGTTTGTGGCACCAGGTGTCTTCAAAATGTAACCCTTACACAATATTCTAATTTTGTGACACACGGAATTTTGGATTTTCATTTGTTGCCACTTCAAATCATCAAAATTAAATGAAATAAACATTTGAATGCATCAGTCTGTGTGCAATGAATAAATATAATGTACAAGTTACACCTTTTGAATGCAATTACTGAAATAAATCAAGTTTTTCAAAATATTCTAATTTACTGACTTTTACCTGTATATACACACACAGTGAGGGGAAAAAAGTATTTGATCCCCTGCTGATTTTGTACGTTTGCCCACTGACAAAGAAATGATCAGTCTATCATTTTAATGGTAGGTTTATTTGAACAGTGAGAGACAGAATAACAACAAAAAAATCCAGAAAAACGTATGTCAAAAATGTTAATGAGGGAAATAAGTATTTGACCCCCTCTCAATCAGAAAGATTTCTGGCTCCCAGGTGTCTTTTATACAGGTAATGAGCTGAGATTAGGAGCACACTCTTAAAGGGAGTGCTCCTAATCTCAGTTTGTTACCTGTATAAAAGACACCTGTCCACAGAAGCAATCAATCAATCAGATTCCAAACTCTCCACCATGGCCAAGACCAAAGAGCTCTCCAAGGATGTCAGGGACAAGATTGTAGACCTACACAAGGCTGGAATGGGCTACAAGACCATCGCCAAGCAGCTTGGTGAAAAGGTGACAACAGTTGGTGCGATTATTCGCAAATGGAAGAAACACAAAAGAACTGTCAATCTCCCTCGGCCTGGGGCTCCATGCAAGATCTCACTTCGTGGAATTGCAATGATCATGAGAACGGTGAGGA
Organism: Coregonus clupeaformis; assembly: GCF_020615455.1. Classification (NCBI taxonomy): domain Eukaryota; kingdom Metazoa; phylum Chordata; class Actinopteri; order Salmoniformes; family Salmonidae; genus Coregonus; species Coregonus clupeaformis. The sequence goes on from NC_059199.1 coordinate 49,941,958, forward strand.
ATCAGCCCAGAACTACATGGGAGGATCTTGTCAACGATCTCAAGGCAGCTGGGACCATAGTCACCAAGAAAACAATTGGTAACACACTACGCCGTGAAGGACTGAAATCCTGCAGCACCCGCAAGGTCCCCCTGCTCAAGAAAGCACATATACAGGCCCGTCTGAAGTTTGCCAATGAACATCTGAATGATTTAGAGGAGAACTGGGTGAGTGTTGTGGTCAGATGAGACCAAAATGGAGCTCTTTGGCATCAACTCAACTTGCCGTGTTTGGAGGAGGAGGAATGCTGCCTATGACCCCAAGAACACCATCCCTACCGTCAAACATGGAGGTGGAAACATTATGCTTTGGGGGTGTTTTTCTGCTAAGGGGACAGGACAACGTCACCGCATCAAAGAGACGATGGACGGGACCATGTACCGTCAAATCTTGGGAGAGAACCTCCTTCCCTCAGCCAGGGCATTGAAAATGGGTCGTGGATGGGTATTCCGGCATGACAATGACCCAAAACACACGGCCAAGGCAACAAAGGAGTGGCTCAAGAAGAAGCACATTAAGGTCGTGGAGTGGCCTAGCCAGTCTCCAGACCTTTATCTCATAAAAATCTGTGGAGGGAGCTGAAGGTTGGAGTTGCCAAACGCCAGCCTTGAAACCTTAATGACTTGGAGAAGTCCTGAGATGTGTGCAAACCTGGTGGCCAACTACAAAAATCGTCTGACCTCTGTGATTGCCAACAAGGGTTTTGCCACTAAGTCATGTTTTGCAGAGGGGTCAAATACTTATTTCCCTCATTTAAAATGCAAATCAATTTATAACATTTTTGACATGCGTCTTTCTAGATTTTGTTGTTGTTATTCTGTCTCTCACTGTTGAAATAAACCTACCATTCAAATGATAGACTGATAATGTCTTTGTCAGTGGGCAAACGTACAAAATCAGCAGGGGATCAAATACTTTTTTTCCCTCACTGTATACATATACACACACACAAACAGTGCCTTTGGAAAGTATTCAGACCACTTGACTTTTTCCACATTTTGTTAGGTTACAGCCTTATTCTAAAATTGATTAAATTCTGTATTTTTCCTTATCAATCTACACACATTACCCCATAATGGCAAAGAAAAAACAGTTTTTTTGAATTTTTGCTAATTTATGGCGAAAACCCCCCCGGAAATATCACATTTACATAAGTATTCAGACCCTTTACTCAGTCACTTTGTTGAAGCACCTTTGGCAGCGATTACAGCCTCGAGTCTTCTTGGGTATGGTGCTACAAGCTTGGCACACCTGTATTTGGGGAGTTTCTCCCATTCTTCTCTGCAGATCTTCTCAAACTCTGTCAGGGTGGATGGGGAGCGTCGCTACACAGCTATTTTCAGGTCTCTCCAGAGATGTTCGATAGGGTCAAGTCCGGGCTCTGGCTGGGCCACTCAAGGACATTCAGAGACTTGTCCCGAAGCCACTCCTGTGTTGTCTTGGCTGTGTGCTTAGGGTCATGTCCTGTTGGAAGATTAACCTTGCCCCAGTCTGAGGTCCTGAGCGCTCTGGAGCAGATTTTCATCAAGGATCTCTCTGTACTTTGCTCCGTTCATCTTTCCCTCGATCCTGACTAGTCTCCCAATCACTGCCGCTGAAAAACATCCCCACAGCATGATGCTGCCACCACCATGCTTCACCGTAGGGATGGTGCCAGGTTTCCTCCAGATGTGACACTTGGCATTCAGGCCAAAGAGTTCAATCTTGGTTTCATCAGACCAGAGAATCTTGTTTCTCATGGTCTGAGAGTCTTTAGGCAAACTCCAAGCGGGCTGTCATGTGCCTTTTACTGAGGAGTGGCTTCCGTCTGGCCACTCTACCATAAAGGCCTGATTGGTGGAGTTATGCAGAGATGGTTCTACTTCCGATCTCCACCGAGGAACTCTAGAGCTCTGTCAGTGACCATCGGGTTCTTGGTCACCTCCCTGACCAAGGCCCTTCTACCCCAATTGCTCAGTTTGGCCGGGCGGCCAGCTCTAGGAAGAGTCTTGGTGGTTCCAAACTTCTTCCATTTAAGAATGATGGAGGCCACTATGTTCTTGGGGACCTTCAATACTGCAGACATTTTTTGGGACCCTTCCCCAAATCTGTTCCTCAACACAACCCTGTCTTGGAGCTCTACAGACAATTCCTTCGACCTTATTTTACATTTTAGTCATTTAGCAGACGCTCTCATCCAGAGCGACTTACAGTTAGTGAGTGCATACATTTTCATAGTGGTCCCCCGTGGGAATCGAACCCACAACCCTGGCGTTGCAAGCGCCATGCTCTACCAACTGAGCTACACAGGACTTGGGTTTTGCTCTGACATGCACTGTCAACTGTTGGACCTCATATAGACAGGTGTGTGCCTTTCAAAATCATGTCCAATCATTTGAATTTACCATAGGTGGACTCCAATGAAGTTGTAGAAACATCTCAAGGATGATAAATGGAAACAGGATGCACCTGAGCTCAATTTCGAGTCTTATAGCAAGGGATCTAAATACTTATGTAAAAAAGGTATTTCTGTTTTTTATTTTTAATACATTTGCAAAAATGTCTAAAAACATGTTTTTGCTTTGTCATTATGGGGTATTTTTATTCATTTAATCAATTTTAGAATAAGGCTGTAACGTAAACTGTAGAAAACGTCAAGGGGTCTGAATACTTTCCGACGGCACTGTATGTATGTATGTACAGTTGAAGTCGGAAGTTTACATACACTTAGGTTGGAGTCATTAAAACTTGTTTTTCAACTTTATTTTTAACAAACTATAATTTTGGCAAGTCAGTTAGGACATCTACTTTGTGCATGACACGAGTAATTTTTCCAACAATTGTTTACAGACAGATTATTTCAATCATAATTCACTGTATCACAATTCCAGTGGGTCAGAAGTTTACATACACTAAGTTGACTGTGCCTTTAAACAGCTTGGGAAATTCCAGAAAATAATGTCATGGCTTTAGAAGCTTCTGATAGGCTAATTGACATAATCTGAGTCAATTGGAGGTGTACCTGTGGATGTATTTCAAGGCCTACCTTCAAACTTAGTGACTCTTTGCTTGACATCATGGGAAAATGAAAAGAAATCAGCCAAGACCTCAGAAAAAAATTGTACACCTCCACAAATTTGGTTCATCCTTGGGAGCAATTTCCAAACGGCTGAAGGTACCACGTTCATCTGTACAAACAATAGTATGCAAGTATAAACACCATGGGACCACGCAGCTGTCATAACGCTCAGGAAGGAGATGTGTTCTGTCTCCTAGAGATGAACGTACTTTGGTGCGAAAAGTGCAAATCAATCCCAGAACAACAGCAAAGGACCTTGTGAAGATGCTGGAGGAAACGGGGACAAAAATATCGATATCCATAGTAAAACAAGTCCTATATCGACATAACCTGAAAGGCCACTCAGCAAGGAAGAAGCCACTGCTCAAAAACCGCCATAAAAAAGCCAGACTACGGTTTGCAACTGCACATGGGGGACAAAGATCGTACTTGCAAGCCGACGAACACCATCCCAACCGTGACGCACGGGGGTGGCAGCATCATGCTGTGGGGCTGCTTTGCTGCAGGAGGGTCTGGTGCACTTCACAAAATAGATGGCATCATGATGAAGGAAAATTACGTGGATATATTGAAGCAACATCTCAAGACATCAGTCAGGAAGTTAAAGCTTGGTCGCAAATTGGTCTTCCAAATGGACAATGACCCCAAGCATACTTCCAAAGTTGTGGCAAAATGGCTTAAGGACAACAAAGCCAAGCTATTGGAGTGGCCATCACAAAGCCCTGACCTCAATCCTATAGAAAATTTGTGGGCAGAACTGAAAAAGCGTGTGCGAGCAAGGAGGCCTACCAACCTGACTCCAATAGCCTGGCTCTGTCAGGAGGAATGGGCCAAAATTTACCCAACTTATTGTGGGAAGCTTGTAGAAGGCTATCCGAAACGTTTGACCCAAGTTAAACAATTTAAAGGCAATGCTACCAAATACTAATTGAGTGTATGTAAACTTCTGACCTACTGGAAATGTGACGAAAGAAATAAAAGCTGAAATAAATAATTCTGACATTTCACATTCTTAAAATAAAGTGATGATCCTAACTGACCTAAGACAGGGAATTTTCACTAGGATTAAATGTCAGGAATTGTGAAAAACTGAGTTTAAATGTATTTGGCTAAGGTGTATGTAAATTTCCGACTTCAACTGTATGTATGTGTGTGTGTGTGTGTGTGTGTGTGTGTATATATATATATATATATATATATATATATATATATATATATATATATATTACTACCAGTCAAAAGTTTGGACACCTATTAATTCAAGGGTTGTTCCTTATTTTTACAAATGTTTACATTGTAGAATAATAGTGAAGACATCAAAACTATGAAATAACAGACATGGAATCATGTAGTAACCAAAAAAGTGTTAAACAAATCAAAATATATTTTATATTTGAAATTCTTCAAATAGCCACTCTTTGCCTTGATGACAGCTTTGCACACTCTTGGCATTCTCTCAACCAGCTTCATGAACTAGTCACCTGGAATGCATTTCAATTAACACGTGTGCCTTCTTAAAAGTTAATTTGTGAAATTTATTTCCTTCTTATTGCGTTTGAGCCAATCAGTTGTGTTTTGACAAGGTAGGGGTGGTATACAGAAGATAGCCCTATTTGGTAAAAGACCAAGTCCATATTATGGCAAGAACAGCTCAAATAAGCAAAGAGAAACGACAGCCCATCATTACTTTAAGACCTGAAGGTCAGTCAATATGGAACATTTCAATTACTTTTAAAGTTTCTTCAAGTGCAGTCGCAAAAACCATCAAGCGCTATGATGAAACTGGCTCTCATGAGGACCGCCACAGGAATGGAAGACCCAGAGCTACTTCTGCTGCAGAGGATGAGTTCATCCAGCCTCAGAAATTGCAGCCCAAATAAATGCTTCACAGAGTTCAAGTAACAGACACATCTCAACATCAACTGTTCAGAGGGGACTGTGTCAATCAGGCCTTCATGTTCGAGTTGCTGCAAAGAAACCACTACTAAAGAACACCAATAAAAAGAAGAGACCTGCTTGGGCCAAGAAACACGAGCAATGGACATTAGACCAGTGGAAATATGTCCTTTTGGTCTGGAGTCCAAATGTGAGATTTTTGGTTTAAACGGCTGTGTCTTTGTGAGACGTGGTGTGGGTGAACGGATTATCTACGAATGTGTAGTTCCCACCGTAAAGCATGGAGGAGGTGGTGTTATGGTGTGGGGGTGCTTTGCTGGTGACACTGTCTGTGATTTATTTAGAATTCATGGCACACTTAACCAGCATGGCTACCACAGCATTCTGCAGCAATACGCCATCCCATCTGGTTTGGGCTTAGTGGGACTATCATTTGTTTTTCAACAGGACGATGACACAACACACCTCCAGGCTGTGTAAGGGCTATTTTACCAAGAAGGAGAGTGATGGAGTGTTGCATCAGATGACCTGGCCTCCACAATCCCCCAACCTCAACCAAATTGAGATGGTTTGGGATGAGTCGGACTGCAGAGTGAAGGAAAAGCAGCCAACAAGTGCTCATTACATGTGGGAACTCCTTCAAGACTGTTGGAAAAGCATTCAAGGTGAAGCTGGTTGAGAGAATGCCAAGGGTGTGCAAAGCTGTCATCAATGCAAAGGGTGGCTATTTGAAGAATCTCAACTATAAAATGTTTTGATTTGTTTAATACTTTTTTGGTTACTACATGATTCCTTATGTGTTATTTCATAGTTTTGATGTCTTCACTATTATTCTAGAATGTAAAAATAAAGAAAAACCCCTGAAGGAGTAGGTGTGTCCAAACTTTTGACTGGTACTGTATATATTTGTAACTTATGTATTGTGATGTTTCGTGTGGTCCCTCCCTGCAAATACCTAACCTTAGTAGTTATCATGTAAACCTTAATGCCCATCTAATATAATCTCTCTTGCTCTCAGCCTCAGAAGAAAAAGAAAGACCGGCGGAAAGGTAAAGGTGGAGAGGGAGACGATGATGATGACGAGGATGTGATGGAGAAACTGAAGAAGCTGTCAGTGCAAGCCAGCGAGGACGAGGAAGAAGAGGGTAAGTTGACTGCTTAATAAGTCTGTCAAACATAAATTATGTATACATTTCAAGCTGGAAATGTGTGGAGTTGATAGCTTAGCTAGCCTTTCATCAACTTCTCGCTCTTGCTTGCTCTCTCTCTCTCTCTCTCTATCTTATCCCAGTTGTGGCCCCCAGAAAAGGCAAGGGAAATAAGGTGAGCATGTTGTGCATGCAACAGTCTTGATCACTATATCTAGTCTTAACAGTGTTGATCACTCTGTTCTATTCTATTGCATTTTGGGGGGAGAATATGCTATAATCCACTTTTAAATTGTATTTGTTCTATTTGTTGTCTCAGGGCGGGAACATATTTGCAGCTCTCAGTCAGGGAGACAGTGATGATGATGATGGAGTGGCTGGAGGGGATGATGATGAAGATGAGAGACGGATGAAGGTGCGTGCGGTTTGCTTCTTATGTTTATGTATCATGTTCTTCTGAATCTGAATGTTGATTGTATTTATACTACCTTTTTGTTTGCGGTCCAGGCAGCTCTAAGAATGGGTTTGTTTACTAATTCATCCACCCCATCCCTCCCCTCCTCATATCCTTCCTTCCTGTTCCTTTTCTACAGTCTTCTCTTCTCTTTTGGATTTCATCACACACACCCAATAATAGCTACACATGTTCACATCCATATTCTTAGGTATTCCTACATTATTTTATTGCATTTTATTGCATTTCATCTACATGTGTTGGACATATTAGCAATGGCTAGAAGGGCTGGGGCTTGCAAGGCACTTAGAATCAAATGATCTGAATCAAGCATGTTCTTTTTCTTCATAACGACGTTGTACTCTGGTGTAAGGACATCTCTAATATTAAGGAACTGGTGTATCTGTGTGCGTGTCTGTGCGTCTTTAATACTTGAACACAGGAGGTTGAGAAGGTGCATAAGGGCAAGAAAAAAGATAAACCTAAGCCAAAACCAAAAGCCAAGGTGGGTGATGGAATGTTTCTTCTCCTACTGCATTCTCTTTTCTTTCCCTCTCCTTTCCCCTTTCTTCATACCCTTTTTACCCCCGTGCCTGTCTTTTTCCCATCCAACAGGGTTGATAACGGAAGGCAGCACATTTTTAAATGTTCACTAACACACCCCCCACTCATTCCATTCACTTTTATTTCACTCTACTCTCTATTTAACTTATTTCTCTTCATCGTACACCTCATATCTGCAGATCTAACCCACTGAAATACTCAACACAATAAAACCGTGTGAGTCTGATCTCACTTTTTCCCAGACGTGGAGCCTCACTCTATTCTTCCTACATAAAACCAGGCTCCCTCTGATGATGAGGCGGAGGAAGAGAAGAAAGAGGAGGATGAGAAAAAAGCTGTGAAAAAGAACAAGAAACCAGAGGCTAAACCAGCACCCAAGGTCAGGCTTCTGATTGGCTTGGTGGAATATTCACCATATTGCTTACACCTATCAAATTATTTCAGATCTACTGGAGTATCTAGAGAGTATTGCTTTGGGATTCAGCATTATGTTGAGAACTAAATGAGAGAGACTCACCTTTTCTCTTCCCTTGTAGGCAACTGAGGAGGATGAAGCAGAGGAGGAGAAAAAGGAGACGTCTCAGCCGAAGAAAGGCAAGAAGGAACAGCCCAAGGTGAGTGAAGTGCTCTCTCTGGTGGTAACAACACAAACTTTGTTTAAAACTGTTTTCCTTCTGGAATGTAAGGATGGCATTCGATAGAAAATATTATTGGGTTAGCGACATATAGTGTGACCAAGTCCTAAAATCCAAACCTGTAAACTGTCTAGTATGCAGGCCAATATAATGCATGGCCACAGTGTATGGGTCACAGTGACACTTAATATCTTGTCAAGGTAGTTTCTGTAAAACCATAATGCTGTGTGACTTGTCCCATTCAGAGGATGAACAAACCTGCTCGCCCGCCTCGCAGCGAAGATGAGGAAGATGAGGAAGAGGGTGAAGACGATGAAGATGACACAATGAAGGTGTGTGTTTATAGTCTAATCTGAGTCTGCTATATGGAAGGGTGATACATAGCGTGTAGAGTCACCATAGAAGGCCTAACTCACTGTCTCTCCCTCTGTCTGTGTGTCAGTGTGCTGAAGACGTGATCGCAGAGCAGGAGCAGGAGAAAGGTGACGACCCCTTCGCCAACATGAGCAAGAAGGAGAAGAAGAAGAAAAAGAAAATGGTAACCAGTCTATACATATACAGTGGGGGAAAAAAGTATTTAGTCAGCCACCAATTGTGCAAGTTCTTCCACTTAAAAAGATGAGAGGCCTGTAATTTTCATCATAGGTACACGTCAACTATGACAGACAAATTGAGAAAAAAATTCCAGAAAATCACATTGTATGATTTTTTATGAATTTATTTGCAAATTATGGTGGAAAATAAGTATTTGGTCACCTACAAACAAGCAAGATTTCTGGCTCTCACAGACCTGTAACTTCTTCTTTAAGAGGCTCCTCTGTCCTCCACTCGTTACCTGTATTAATGGCACTTGTTTGAACTTGTTATCAGTATAAAAGACACCTGTCCACAACCTCAAACAGTCACACTCCAAACTCCACTATGGCCAAGACCAAAGAGCTGTCAAAGGACACCAGAAACAAAATTGTAGACCTGCACCAGGCTGGGAAGACTGAATCTGCAATAGGTAAGCAGCTTGGTTTGAAGGAATCAACTGTGGGAGCAATTATTAGGAAATGGAAGACATACAAGACCACTGATAATCTCCCTCGATCTGGGGCTCCACGCAAGATCTCACCCCGTGGGGTCAAAATGATCACAAGAACGGTGAGCAAAAATCCCAGAACCACACGGGGGGACCTAGTGAATGACCTGCAGAGAGCTGGGACCAAAGTAACAAAGCCTACCATCAGTAACACACTACGCCGCCAGGGACTCAAATCCTGCAGTGCAAGACGTGTCCCCCTGCTTAAGCCAGTACATGTCCAGGCCCGTCTGAAGTTTGCTAGAGTGCATTTGGATGATCCAGAAGAGGATTGGGAGAATGTCATATGGTCAGATGAAACCAAAATATAACTTTTTGGTAAAAACTCAACTCGTCGTGTTTGGAGGACAAAGAATGCTGAGTTGCATCCAAAGAACACCATACCTACTGTGAAGCATGGGGGTGGAAACATCATGCTTTGGGGCTGTTTTTCTGCAAAGGGACCAGGACGACTGATCCGTGTAAAGGAAAGAATGAATGGGGCCATGTATCGTGAGATTTTGAGTGAAAACCTCCTTCCATCAGCAAGGACATTGAAGATGAAACGTGGCTGGGTCTTTCAGCATGACAATGATCCCAAACACACCGCCCGGGCAACGAAGGAGTGGCTTCGTAAGAAGCATTTCAAGGTCCTGGAGTGGTCTAGCCAGTCTGCAGATCTCAACCCCATAGAAAATCTTTGGAGGGAGTTGAAAGTCTGTGTTGCCCAGCGACAGCCCCAAAACATCACTGCTCTAGAGGAGATCTGCATGGAGGAATGGGCCAAAATACCAGCAACAGTGTGTGAAAACCTTGTGAAGACTTACAGAAAACGTTTGACCTGTGTCATTGCCAACAAAGGGTATATAACAAAGTATTGAGAAACTTTTGTTATTGACCAAATACTTATTTTCCACCATAATTTGCAAATGAATTCATTAAAAATCCTACAATGTGATTTTCTGGATTTTTTTTCTCATTTTGTCTGTCATAGTTGACGTGTACATATGATGAAAATTACAGGCCTCTCTCATCTTTTGAAGTGGGAGAACTTGCACAATTGGTGGCTGACTAAATACTTTTTTTCCCCACTGTACTTGACCAGACACAGAATGAGCTTTTTATTCATTGGAAGTGTGTGTCTGTGCCTCTGTGTTTCTAGATGGAGTATGAGAAGCAGCTGGCCAGTGTGCGTGCTGCCAACGCTATCGAGGGAGATTTCTCCGTGTCCCAGGCTGAGTTGTCTTCCAGACAGGCCATGCTGGAGAACGCATCAGATATCAAGGTGACCTGACCGTCTCAACTCTTCTAGTGTTTCTTTATTCTGACGAATTGAGTGAGAACTTAATAGAACATAGTTCTTGAATACTGAAGAAAATGTATTAAATGTTTCTTTGTAAGTAGACAGTGTGAGGTATGAGGTAGTCCCTTCAACCATTATATACTGTAGAAAAGGGATGGGCTACCTTGATGGGGGTGGGGGCCACAAAATCTGAACTCATCATGAGGGGCCGCAGTTTTTTGCGGGTCTATGTACTATATCCATACCCCCACCCCTTTGACAGCAGAGAGGCATTTTTGAGTAAATTCCATGCAATTCTAGATGTTTTGCCATGGGATGTAGAGAGAAAATGTTGCGGTTTTAAATTGTTTGCTGCAATTCTATACATTTTGCCATGGGGCAGAGAGAAGACTGCAGTTTTATAACTAATTTCATGCAATTCTACTCATGAAAAATGTATGCACTCACTAACTGTAAGTCGCTCTGGATAAGAGCGTCTGCTAATGACTAAAATGTAAATGTACATTTTGCCATGGGGCGGAGAGGAAAAGTAGCTGTTTTATATAGGGTGGGGAGAAATGTTTGCAGTTTTTAATATATCTGAGTGAGACTGAATAACAAAATCAATGGGGGCACCCCGGACATTAATTCGACCATGATAATAAGTTTAGATAGCTGGCCGCTAAACTAACTTAGCGAATCTAAAAAATGTTAGCTGACATGGGCTAACTGACTATCAGTGACTGGCATAACAAGAGAAAAACTGCTAATGCACAACCAAATTTCGTATTCTACTGTTGTAACGCGCAACTGTAATTTGAGACCCCAACTGAGTTCCAATTTAAAAAATAAAATACAAATATATAAAATACAATTGAAATTGATCCGAGGGCCTTCGGGCCGCCAGTTGCCCATCCCTGCTGTAGAATGTTCCATAAAGTTATATGAGTATCAGAGTTCACCTGTAGTGGTTTCAGTGTTTTAATGTGCTACTCTTTGTCTCCTCCAGCTGGAGAGGTTCAGTATATCAGCTCACGGGAAGGAGCTGTTTGTCAACGCAGACCTCCTGGTGGTGGCAGGAAGACGCTACGGTCTGGTTGGACCTAACGGGAAAGGGAAGACCACTCTCTTGAAACATATCGCCAACAGAGCTCTCAGTATCCCTCCTAACATCGACGTGCTGCTCTGTGAGCAAGGTATGTCACCTGTCCTCTGAAGAATACCTCTCCAATCATACCCTTCTCTCTCCATCTCCCTCTCTTATCGTCGATCTGTTTGCATGTCTTTTGTCTCTACCCCCTGTCTCTCTCCCTCTACCCTCCTTTCTCTACCCCTCTTCTCCCTTCCTATCTCTCTACCCCTTCTCTCACGTCACCCCTACCCTCTCTCTCTCTAACGCCCTATGTCTCTCTCCATCTCTCCATAGAGGTGATAGCTGATGACACCCCGGCGGTCCAGGCTGTGTTGAAGGCAGACACCAGGCGTCTGAAGCTCCTGGAAGAGGAGAGACAACTCCAGGCTCTGCTGGAGAAAGGAGAAGACAGCGTGGCTGAGAGACTGGACAAGGTATGGGGAAGCATTATAATGAAACCCTAATACACTCTTAGATCTGCCAGGTGAAATATCCACGTCCTAATTGCTATGATAATGTATTGGATACAGTGTTTTTTAATTCAGACTGTGGAGTCATTGTCTCTTAGGCTGCATTCAGACAGAAATGCCATATCTGTCAATAGACTGAGCCACTGCATGTCTACATATTGTGTGTCCGTCTCAACCAGGTCTATGAGGAGTTGAGGATCATTGGGGCAGCAGCAGCGGAGGCTAAAGCCCGTCGTATCCTGGCTGGTCTCTCCTTCACCCCAGAGATGCAGAACCGAGCTACCAAGAAGTTCTCTGGAGGCTGGAGGATGAGAGTCTCACTAGCCAGGTAGACTTTATCAGAATTCGAGATGCTGAGAATTTTCCTGCAGATGAGTTTTGTGATTTCAATAAATTCACTGAAAACCCACACTACCACACAGTTATTAACAGTATCGCACTTTTCATGTAATCTACTTTTGGCCAGCTAATATGGACATTATGGACTTAACATTTTAAATCCTGTTGCTGGAGGATTATTTTACTGTTACAATATTGATCAAATTAAGATCCTATATCTGTAGACACCCTAGCCCTGCTTAGGCACTTCTATAGATCTGAAAGGATGAAAACAGAGATAAAAACAGCAGCAATGAAAACAGCAGTGAAAATGAACTCTAACCTAAGCTTCCTGTGGCCCTCTCTCCTACCAGAGCTCTGTTCATGGAGCCCACCCTGCTGATGCTGGATGAGCCCACCAACCATCTTGACCTCAACGCTGTCATCTGGCTCAACAAGTAAGGGCACACCACACGCTGCCTTTTTCTTAAATATCATTTATTTCACAGGGACAGGTCACAGTCATAGTCCACACAACACGGAGCTGCTTAGTCAATGGGTCTCCTTTCTGCCTTGCATCTGTGAATGATACACTACAGTGGCTAATATATCAATCTCTCCTCCTTCTCCTAGCTACCTTCAGGGCTGGAAGAAGACTCTCCTCATCGTGTCTCACGACCAGAGTTTCCTGGACGATGTGTGTACTGACATCGTTCATCTGGACAACCAGAAACTTTATTACTACAGAGGGAACTACTGTGAGTATTAGCTATGTACATTCTTTCACCTTCCCCACAAACTGTTAGCCTGGGAATACAAACTTCAACACAACAACAAACAAAAATGTGTGTATTTGGTTATTGACATACTATACTGAACAAAAATATAAACGCAACATGTAAAGTGTTGGTCCCATGTTTCATGAGCAGAAATGTTCCATAAACACAAAAACCTTATTTCTCAAAAATGTTGTGCACAAATGTTTACATCCCTGTTAGTGAGCATTTCTCCTATGCCAAGATAATCCATCCACCTTACAGGTGTGGCATATCAAGAAGCTGATTAAACAGCACGATCACTACACAGGTGAATCTTGTGCTGGGGACAATAAAAGGCCATTCTAAAATGTGAAGTTTTGTCACACAACACAATGCCACAGTTTTGAGGGAGCGTGCAATTGGCATGCTGACTACAGGAATGTCCACCAGAGCTGTTGCCAGAGAATTGAAAGTTAATTTCTCTACCATAAGCTGCCTTCAACGTCTTTTTAGAGAATCTGGCAGTATGTCCAACCGGCCTCACAACCGCAGACCGTGTGTAACCACGCCAGCCCAGGACCTCCACATCCGGCTTCTTCACCTGCGGGATCGTCTGAGCCAAGCCACCCGGACAGCTGATAAAACTGTGGGTTTGCACAGCCAAAGAATTTCTGCACAAACTGTCAGAAACTGTCTCAGGGAAGCTCATCTGCGTGCTCGTCGTCCTCACCAGGTTCTTGACCTGACTGCAGTTCGGCGTCATAATTGACTTCAGTGGGCAAATGCTCACCTTCGATGGCCACTAGCAAGCTGGAGAAGTGTGCTTTTCACGGATGAATCCCAGTTTCAACTGTACCGGGCAGATTGCAAACAGTTTATATAGCGTTGTGTTGGCGAGCGGTTTGCTGATGTCAACGTTGTGAACAGAGTGCCCCATAGTGGCGGTGCGGTTATGGTATGGGTAGGCATAAGCTACGAACACAATTGCATTTTATCGATGGCAATGTGAATGCACAGAGATACCGTGACGAGATCCAGAGGCCCATTGTTGTGCCATTCATCTGCCGCCATCACCTCATGTTTCAGCATGATAATGCACGGCCCCATGTCGCAAGGGGCCGTGCATTATCATGCTGAAACATGAGGTGATGGCGGCAGATGAATGGCACAACAATGGGCCTCTGGATCTCGTCACGGTATCTCTGTGCATTCACATTGCCATCGGTACATAATTCCTGGAAGCTGAAAATGTCCCAGTTCTTCCATGGCCTGCATACCATTGGGGTGCTCTGGATCGACGTGTACAAGAGCGTGTTCCAGTTCCCGCCAATATCCAGCAACTTCGCACAGCCATTGAAGAGGAGTGGGACAACATTCCACAGGCCACAATCAACAGCCTGATGAACTCTATGCGAAGGAGATGTCGCGCTGCATGAGGCAAATGGTGGTCACACCAGATACTGACTGCTTATCTGATCCACCCCCCAACTTTTTATTTTAAGGTATCTGTGACTAACAGATCCTTATCTGTATTCCCAGTCATGTGAAATCCATAGATTAGGGCCTAATTAATTGATTTCAATTGACTGATTTCCTACAGTAAAATCTTTGAAATTGTTGCATGTTGCGTTTATATTTTTGTTCAGTGTAGATGCATGTTCTATAATGTAGAACATGTACGGTGCATTTGGAAAGTATTCAGACCCCTTGACTTTTTCCACTTTGTTACGTTGCATCCTTATTCTAAAATTGATTTTTAAAAATTCTAATACTCATCAATCTGTACACAATACCCCATAATGGCAAAGCAAAAACAGGTTTAAAAAAAAGTTTTTGCAGGTTTATTACAAATAAAAATCGGAAATAGTACATTTACATAAGTATTCAGACCCTTTACTCAGTACTTTGTTGAAGCACCTTTGGCAGAGATTACAGCCTCGAGTCTTCTTGGGTATGACGCTACAAGCTAGGCACACCTGTATTTGGGGAGTTTCTCCCATTCTTCTCTGCAGATCCTCTCAAGCTCTGTCAGGTTGGATGGGGAGTGTCTCTGCACAGCTATTTTCAGGTCTCTCCAGAGATCGGGTTAAAGTCCAGGCTCTGACTGGGCCATTCAGGAAATCCAGAGACTTGTTCCGAAGTCACTCCTACGTTGTGTTGGCTGTGTGCTTAGGGTCGTTGTCCTGTTAGAAGGTGAACCTTCGCCCCAGTCTGAGGTCCTGAGCGCTCTGGAGCAGGTTTTCATCAAGGATCTCTCTGTACTTTGCTTTGTCATCTTTCCCTCGATCTTGCCTAGTCTCCCAGTCCCTGCCGCTGAAAAACATCCCCACAGCATGATGCTGCCACCACCATGCTGCACCGTAGGGATGGTGCCAGGTTTCCTCCAGACGTGACGCTTGGCATTCAGGCCAAAGAGTTCAATCTCGGTTTCATCAGACCAGAGAATCTTGTTTCTCATGGTCTGAGAGTCTTTAGGTGCCTTTTGGCAAACTCCAAGCGGACTGTCATGTGCCTTTTACTGAGGAGTGGCTTCCATCTGGCCACTCTACCATAAAGGCCTGATTGGTAGAGTACTGCAGAGATGGGAGAAACTTCCAGAAGGACAACCATCTCCACAGAGGAACTCTGGAGCTCTGTCGGAGTTACCATCTGGTTCTTGGTCACCTCCCTGACCAAGGCCCTTCTCCCCCAATTGCTCAGTTTGGCTGGGCAGCCAGCTCTAGGAAGTCTTGGTGGTTCCAAACTTCTTCCATTTAAGAATGATGTAGTTCAATGTGTTCTTTGGGACCTTCAATGCTGCAGAAATGTTTTGGTACACTTCCCCAGATCTGTGCCTCGATACAATCCTGTCTCGGAGCTCTACGGACAATTCCTTCGACCTCATGGCTTGGTTTTTGCTCTGACATGCACAGTCAACTCTGGGGAAGTGTACCAAAACATTTGTGCCTTTCCAAATCATGTCCAATCAATTGAATTTACCACAGGTGGACTCCGATCAAGTTGTAGAAACATCTCAAGGATGATCAATGGAAACAGGATGCACCTGAGCTAAATTGAATCTCATAGCAAAGGGTCTGAATACTTATGTAAATAAGTTATTTCTGTTTTTTTATTTTTTATAAATGTGCTAAAAATTCTAAAAACCTGTTTTCGCTTTGTCATTCTGGGTTATTGTGTGTAGATTGATAAACATTTTAGAATAAGGCTGTAACATAGCAAAATATCTAGGGGTCTGAATACTTTCCAAATGCACTGTATCTAATCTCTCCAGGAGTAGCAAAGTGACATGTTTTTGTCATAATCAGTTGTTGTCTTGTACTGTCTTTTGCTAGCTAGGGGCATGGGGCGGCAGGTAGCTTAGTGGTTAAGAGCGTTGTGCCAGTAACCGAAAGGTCGCTGGTTCTAATCCCCGAGCTGACTAGGTGAAAAATCTGTCGATGTGCCCTTGAGCAAGGCACTTAACCCTAATTGCTCCTGTAAGTCGCTCTGGATAAGAGCGTCTGCTAAATGACTAAAAAATAAAATAAAATAAAAAATCTAACCCTCGCACTTGTCTTTTCCCGCTGGCACTGACTTTGTTTAACTACTTTATTGAGGAAAAATGTACTTACTATGACTGAGATGTGGTTATTTATGACGGAGATATGTCTCACCTAGCTATCTTAAGATGAATGCAGTAACTGTTGCTTAATCTGGATACGAGTGTCTGCTAAATTACTATCTGGATACGAGTGTCTGCTAAATTACTAAAATGTCAAATGTGTTTCTCTCTCCGTCTCAGTGACGTTTAAGAAGATGTACGTCCAGAAGCAGAAGGAGCTCCAGAAACAGTACGACAAGCAGGAGAAGAAGCTCAAGGATCTCAAGGCTGGAGGGAAGTCCACCAAACAGGCCGTAAGTTTAGTTCAGCTACCTCTGTTTAGACATTGTTCTACCTGGATCTGTCTGTGTCTGTCAGTCTCTCTGTACTTCTCCTATCATCCACTGTTTTCTGTCTCTGTCTCTAGGAGAAGCAGACTAAGGAGGTCCTGACCAGGAAGCAGGCGAAGGGAAAGAAGAAGGGAGGAGTGGAAGAGGAGAGTCAGGAAGCAACAGAGCTGCTCAAACGACCCAAAGAGTACACTGTCAAATTCACCTTCCCCAACCCCCCTTCTCTCTCTCCTCCCATCCTCGGACTGCACAGTGAGTTGTCCCTCTCTCTCTCTTTTTTCCTCTTCCTCTCTCACTATTTGTGTATCCCTGTTAACCCTCCGCTCTCTGTCTGTCTCAGGTGTGGACTTTGCCTTTGAGGGACACAAACCCCTCTTCAAGAATGTGGACTTTGGTATCGACATGGAGACTAGAAGTAAGTAGAAATTGTTTCTGTTTGAAAACCTGGGACATGTTCATTTGCCTCCATACTATACCTCATAGCTTTTATCCTTGTTCAGTTTGTATTGTTGGACCCAATGGAGTCGGGAAGAGTACCCTACTACTACTTCTCACTGGCAGGTTAAATCCGGTGAGTTTGCCTCCAAACAAAAACAACAGTAATATCTATACAAATACGGTATCTGTTTCTGCACTGATGGGTGTAACTGTGTGTCAAACTAAATGTGTTGATTTGCCTTTCAGACCAAGGGGGAGATGAGAAAGAACCATCGGCTGAAGGTGGGCTTCTTCAACCAGCAGTATGCTGACCAGCTGAACATGGAGGAGGCAGCTACAGAGTACCTCCAGAGGAACTTCAACCTGCCCTACCAGGACAGCAGGAAGTGTCTGGGCCGCTTCGGACTGGAGAGCCATGCACACACCATCCAGATCTCCAAGCTATCAGGTTAGGATTAGAAACATGCACGCACACACATGCGCAAACACGCACACCATCATCCATTGTCAATCTGTTCTTTTAAATGTCCTCTCTATGTTCCTCTCCATCCAGGTGGTCAGAAAGCCAGAGTGGTGTTCGCTGAGCTGGCCTGTCGGCAACCTGACGTTCTCAT
This sequence comes from Coregonus clupeaformis, assembly GCF_020615455.1. NCBI lineage: Eukaryota > Metazoa > Chordata > Actinopteri > Salmoniformes > Salmonidae > Coregonus > Coregonus clupeaformis. The sequence continues at coordinate 49,959,757 of NC_059199.1, forward strand.
CCTGGATGAGCCTACTAACAACCTGGACATTGAGTCGATCGATGCCTTATCAGAAGCTATCAACGAGTACAAAGGAGGTACAGTTGAAGTCGGAAGTTTACATACACCTTAGCGAAATACATTTAAACTCAGTTTTTCACAATTCCTGACATTTAATCCTAGGAAATTCCCTGTGTGAGGTCAGTTAGGATCACCACTTTATTTTAAGAATGTGAAATGTCAGAATAATAGTAGAGAGAATGATTTATTTCAGCTTTTATTTCTTTATCACATTCCCAGTGGGTCAGAAGTTTACATGCACTCAATTAGTATTTGGTAGCATTGCCTTTAAATTGTTTAACTTGGGTCAAACGTTTCGGATAGCCTTTCACAAGCTTCCCACAATAACTTGGGTGAATTTTGGCCCATTCCTCCTGACAGAGCTGGTGTAACGGAGTCAGGTTTGTAGGCCTCCTTGCTCGCACATGCTTTTTCAGTTCTGCCCACACATTTTCTATAGGATTGAGGTCAGGGCTTTGTGATGGCCACTCCAATACCTTGACTTTGTTGTCCTTAACCAATTTTGCCACAACTTTGGAAGTATGCTTGGGGTCATTGTCCATTTGGAAGACCCATTTGCGACCAAGCTTTAACTTCCTGACTGATGTCTTGAGATGTTGCTTCAATATATCCACATAATTTTCCTTCCTCATGATGCCATCTATTTTGTGAAGTGCACCAGTCCCTCCTGCAGCAAAGCAGCCCCACAGCATGATGCTGCCACCCCTGTGCTTCACGGTTGGGATTGTGGTGTTCGGCTTGCAAGGTCCCCCTTTTTCCTCCAAATATAGCGATGGTCATTATGGCCAAACAGTTCTATTTGTGTTTCATCAGACCAGAGGACATTTCTCAAAAAAGTACGATCTTTATCCCATGTGCACTTGCAAACCGTAGTCTGGCTTTTTATATGGCGGTTTTGGAGCAGTGGATTCTTCCTTGCTGAGCAGCCTTTCAGGTTATGTCGATATAGGACTCGTTTTACTGTGGATATAGATACTTTTGTGCCTGTTTCCTCCAGCATCTTCACAAGGTCCTTTGCTGTTGTTCTGGGATTTATTTGCACTTTTCGCACCAAAGTACGTTCATCTCTAGGAGACAGAACGCATCTCCTTCCTGAGCGGTATGACGGCTGCCGGGTCCCATGGTGTTTATACTTGCGTACTATTGTTTGTACAGATGAACGTGGTAGCTTCAGGCGTTAGGAAATTGCTCCCAAGGATGAACCAGACCTGTGGAGGTCTACAATAGTTTTTCTGAGGTCTTGGCTGATTTCTTTTGATTTTCCCATGATGTCAAGCAAAGAGGCACTGGGTTTGAAGGTAGGTCTTGAAATACATCCACAGGTACACCTCCCATTGACTCAAATGATGTCAATTAGCCTATCAGAAGCTTCTAAAGCCATTACATTTTCTGGAATTTTCCAAGCTGTTTAAAGGCACAGTCAACTTAGTGTATGTAAACTTCTGACCCACTGGAATTGTGATACAGTGAATTATGTGAAATAATCGGTCTGTAAACAATTGTTGGAAAAATTACTTGTGTCATCCACAAAGTAGATGTCCTAACCGACTTGCCAAAACTATAGTTTGTTAACAAGACATTTGTGGAGTGGTTGAAAAACGAGTTTTAATGACTCCAACCTAAGTGTATGTAAACTTCCGACTTCAACTGTATGTACACAAATATAAGAGACTGTTTGTTATTGAGGGTTTATTTTTGTTTAAATGTAGGATCAGAAAGTAGCCTCAGTGTTCCCTCTACTTGTTTTCGGCACTGAGCAAATTTCAGGTCTGCTTAGTGCAAACTTAAACGTTGTAAATATTCTGTGCAACTTCTGGCGCGCGTTTACTGTGAACTCTGAGGCTGTACCTGCTTCAAGTTAGCTATAACAGTGGCCAAGTAGGCTACTGTGGCTATTTGATCATAACGCATAATATCAGCCTACAGTAGCAGTAAATGTGTGTTGTTCAATGTAGGCCTACATTCCATTAGACGTTTGGAAAAAAACATGTAGGGATTGACATTAACCTATTTATCCACTTGTCCTTCAGAGAAGGTGACTGAAAATGTTGTTGTTTGATGCAAGAAACAACTTTACAAAATATACTGAACAAAAATATAAATGCAACATGCAACAATTTAAAAGGTTTTACTGAGTTACATTTCATATTAGGAAATCAGTCAATTGAAATGAATTCATTAGGCCCTCATCTATGGATATCACATGACTGGGAATACATATATGCAGCTGTTGGTCACAGATACATTTTTTAAAAGGTAGGGGCGTGGATAAGAAAACCAGTTAGTATCTGGTGTGGCCTCATGCAGCCGGACACATTTCCTTTGCATAGAGTTGATCAGGCTGTTGATTGAGGCCTATGGAATGTTGTCCCACTCTTCTTCAATGGCTGTGTGAAGTTACTGGATATTCGCGGGAACTGGAACACGCTGTCGTACACGTCGATCCAGAGCATTCCAAACATGCTCAATGGGTGACATCTGGTGAGTATGCAGGCCATGGAATAACTGGGATATTTTCAGCTTCCAGGAATTGTGTACAGATTCTTGCGACATGGGGCCATGCATTAGCATTCTGAAACATGAGGTGATGGTGGCGGATGAATGGCACGACAATGGGCCTCAGGATCTCGTCACTGTATTACATTTATATTTTAGTAATTTAGCAGACGCTCTTATCCAGAGCGACTTACAGTTAGTGAGTGCATACATTTTTCATACTGGCCCCCTGTGGGAAATGAACCCACAACCCTGGTGTTGCAAGCGCCATGCTCTACCAACTGAGCTACAGGGGTATCTCTGTGCATTCAAATTGCAATCGTGTTCATTGTCCGTAGCTTATGCCTGCCCATACCATAACCCACCGCTACCATGGGGCGCTCTGTTCACATCGTTGACATCAGCAAACCGCTCGCCCACACGACACCATACACGTGGTCTGCGGTTGCGGTTGTGAGACCGGTTGGACGTACTGCCAAATTCTTTAAAACAACGTTGGAGGCAGCTTATGGTAGAGAAATTAACATTCCATTTTCTGGCAACAGCTCAGGCGGACATTCATGCATTCAGCATGCCAATTACACACTCCCTCAAAACTTGAGACATCTGTGGCATTGTGTTGTGTGACAAAACTGCACATTTTAGTGGCTTTTTATTGTCCCCAGCACAAGGTGCACATGTTTACATTTACATTTTAGTCATTTTAGCAGACGCTCTTATCCAGAGCGACTTACAGGAGCAATTAGGGTTAAGTGCCTTGCTCAAGGGCACATCGACAGATTTTTCACCTAGTCAGCTCGGGGATTAGAACCAGCGACCTTTCGGTTACTGGCACAACGCTCTTAACCACTAAGCTACCTGCCGCCCATGTGTAATGATAATGCTGTTTAATCCGCTTCTTGATATGCCACACTTGTCAGGTGGATGGATTATCTTGGCAAAGGGGAGATGCTCACTAACAGGGTTGTAAACTAATTTGTGAGAATAAGCTTTTTGTGCGTATGGAACATTTCTGGGATATTTTATTTCATCTCATGAAACATGTTGCGTTTTATATTTTTGTTCAGTGTAAAATTCATTATTATTACCATACCATTATTACAGAGAATCAGTCAAATTATGCTACCCTCTGCCGATTGGCTTCTACTTAGCTTATTCAAGCCTGTCTCAAAATATAACACAGAAAAAAGCTCTTTCCCTGACTTGCTTTTCAAAGATGGCTAGAAATGCACACTTTTGTGCTCTTGTAGGAAGAAACCACTCCCCCATCGCTGACTTGAAATTAGTTATAACTGGGCTAATAACTCGGTAGCAAAGAATATGAACAAATGTACACACCTGGCTACATGCAGCTCTTGCTTTGATCTCAAAACAAGCGCATCTACTCGCGACCACTCGTGCTGTAAACACAGTCCAGTTCAAAGTAAATGGCACAGATCCATATATGGCAATGGTCTATTTGCATATAGGGATACTGCAGCTCTGATTGGTTATGGCGCACTGGTCTGTGTAGAGTATGGGTCTGAATCGTGCCTGTCAATGCAATAGAATCCTACTCCAATGTACAAGAAAATCTATTGCATTGTTCGTTTTGTTTCGGTATGTTGCGTTGAAAGTGGCTAATATTGTGTTGATTTGAACACAATTTGCACAGTAGATGGAAACGTTGATAATGTTCAATCTCGTGCTTCTCTGCGCGTGGTGATATTTCTTCTGCGCGCCAGTCCCGGGGGAGCTGCATGTAGCTTAGATGGAACAGTGGTGGTGGCATAAATAAAATGGCTGTCAACATCAAACGCATAATTAGCATGCTGCTGATAGTGCCTTTTGGTAGACTCTTCTGACAGTGTGTCTCATATCTTATGGTAATGTCACATGTTCATTCCCTGCTTTTGTCCCTCCATAGCGGTGATCATCGTGAGCCACGATGCCCGGCTGATCACTGAGACAGCCTGTCAGCTGTGGGTGGTGGAGGACCGGTCCGTCAACCAGATAGACGGGGACTTCGAGGACTACAAACGCGAGGTCCTGGAATCACTGGGGGAGACCCTGGTCCACAAGGTCAAGGAGTGACCTACCTACTGCAGAACCAGGGCGCTGTTGGCACTCTATTCCCTATAGTGTGCTACTTTTCACCAGAGCACTATTGGCCCTGGTCAAATGTACTGCACTATGTAGGGAATAGGGTGCCATTTCGAACGGACCCCAGGAGGAAATGTAATGCAATATAACCTACTGCTGAAGCTGGCCATGTCATCAGCTCAATGCTGGGGTGCATCTCGATAGTCTAAGGTGGCTTCCTCGTCTCCGCTCCTGATCGTTCAGCACTTATTTGGATAAGCATCATGGCTGAAGTCTGTCTCCCAAATCAGTTTGATCGAAGAAAGGTGTGGAGAGAAAACCACGTTAAGACTATTGAGACACCCCTGGTGTACTGCAGTATCCTCTCGGCCTATGAGATGCGTACGTCCAAATTGCCGCCTTGCCCCCCTACACACACCTGTAGATCTGAAAAGATGGGGCAAGGGGGTGATTTGAAATTCAGAATTTGACTGGACAAGTCTCACCCATGTGACAGAAAGAAAGAGCAATATGCTGAGCAATATGCTGAAGTATTTATATTATAGAGAGGAAATGGCAGTACATTACCACTGGATTCATACATGTAGAAACCGGCTCTTATTAACTGGGAATAAACATGTTGATACCTGTATGATCAAGTCTTTACTACAGATAAAAAGGCAATTCAATAAATGGATTTTGCATCTTACAATGTCTTTATTGTACAACTTGTCTCTGAATACTAAACAATGAGCATAGATTATTAGACAGATTTATCTCATGGACTGTCCATATAGTAGCATGTACTGTTCAAGAGCTGATAAGTCATCCTGTTGCCTAGTTACTTTACCTCTACCTATATATACACTTATCTACTTCAATTACCTTGTACCTCTACATATTGACTCGGTACTGGTACCCCGTGTATATAGCAAAGGTAATGTTACTCCTATTTTTCTCTGCATTGTTGGGAAGGGCCCTTAAGTAAGCATTTCACTGTTCGTCTACACCTGTTGTATACAAAGCATGTGACAAATACAATTACATTTTAAGTTGTAGCCTGTGAGGAGAAGGGGCTGGAATGAATCAGTGATCAGTTTTTTGTTGTTGTTGGTATTTTACCCCCTTTTTCTCCCCAATTTCGTGGTATCCAATTGGTAGTTACGGTCTTGTCCAATCGCTGCAACTCCCGTACAGACATGGGAGAGGCGAAGGTCGAGAGTCGTCCGAAACACAACCCAACATAGCCGCACTGCTTCTTGACACAGTGCCCGCTTAACCCGGAAGCCTGCTGCACCAATGTGCCGGAGGAAACACCGTACACCTGGCACTGCGATGGGACAAGAACATCCCTCCCCTACCCTGGATGACGCGGCGCCACCCCATGGTTCTCCCGGTCGCGGCCAGCTGCGACAGAGCCTGGACTCGAACCAAGATCTCTAGTGGCACAGCCTTAGACCACTGCGCCACTCGGGAGGCCCTGTGACGTGTTTTAGCAAAATTGCAACTGCTACTCTCCCACACTCCCAAAAGCAAAAAAAAAAAAAGCTATTTTATAACTTGTTTTAAAACTGTAATATGTAACTTTTAGGGCGACCCAACCAAATTCACACAAGTGAGTTGTAGATCTGTCATTCTCATTGAAAGCAATTCCAAGAAGCAGTAGATATGTTCTATGTGTGCTATTTCTATGCTTAAGTTAACTTTTTGCATATTTTACTTTCATTTTTGTACACCATCTTAAAATACACGATTTTTGGTTATGGAAAATATATTTCACACTGTTGTTTAGATGGTACAATGATTCTTTACACTATACTTGCTTGTTTTGTCACAAACTGAAATTAGACAAACTATTCCTCTGATAGGCCCTAGTCTATTTCAAATAGGCCTTGTAGGTCTTCTTGACTTTAGCCACTTCAGTCTCGTCTGGCTGTATGGTGTGGTACCACCAGTACCAAGGGGTCATGGTGGGGGGAGGAGGGGTCGAGCCCACTGCATCATGGGAGTTTGAGTAGTCCTCCCCTGAGAAGTCCACATGAGGAACCTGGAAGGGTAGCAGCCCTGGAAATATGGACAATATTTATGTACTGTAGATAACTGCAGTTTCTGTTTTGGTGGCATTGTTGAAGCACTGCGCTGGTCAAAAAATGTTTTATTCTTCATTATTACTGTACTGCTCTAACATTCTCCTCCTTAGTTACAGAGGCTGAACTTACCATGGTCTCTTGCAGCGCCAATCGCCTGATTGAGTTGTTTTTGCTGTTTCTGACACACTCCTGGATAAAAATTTAGAATAACAATATAAATGTGGCACTTTGGTTACCTCAAACCTCACAAAAAGTGTTGGTCTTGAACCAGATGTTACTTTATGCAGAACTGTTTATCACTAAAACAACTATTGGCAGATTCTCAGATTCTTGGTTGTGTCAACTGTGTAAATTAATCATTCATCAAATCAAAGACAACTTATTTCGATGAAACATATTAAACCAGCAAGCATTTATTAAACCAGCAAGCATTTAGATAACACCTGCTGAATTCAGCATGGTTGATTCAGATTCATTCATAGAATTGTATACATATATTGAACTACTATCTTACCTGTCCGTGTGGGGTCATACAAAATGCCTGTATATGGACTGATAAACTGTTGCAGCAGCTTCACATTCTGCAGGAAGACAATGGTCCATTGCTTTACAAACATAACATAGAATAGCTTGTTAAATCAACTTAACGAAATCAAAGGTAATGCCATCCAATTTTCCATCTCTCATAATGGCTGTGTGTGTATTCCATGAGTAAATGTGAGAGACCAAACCTGATAGTGGATGATGATGTTGGTGTCTCGACAAATTGGACAGGGGTTCCCACATATCTTGTCTCCTCTCTGAAGAAAACAAAACAGAAATAGTGATTAGAGGTTGCAGTCACATGTCTGTCCGGTGGAGAATATAATAATAATATGGAGTTACATAGCCTAATACAAAGCAGACAGCATCAAGGTAGACATCCTCTGATCATCTGTGCACTCCCCAAAGCCTAGGCAATAGCTCAGAGACCTGCCGCAAGTCTCCAGGTCTCAGGCAAGGTTACAGAACCACCTCTGTTACACCTACAATGCAGGTCTTGCGTGTCTTCTGAGGGGGAATCCCCCCTTTGTGGTTCCTCCTGTAGTCAGACCACACTGGACTGGTTCCATAGCGCTCTATGTACTCTAGAGATAGGAGAGGTAGACGGACACAAAGTAAATGGTCACAGATATGGATGGATTAACAGTAATTAATTACACTATTCCTGGACTTTTCCCAGCCAATTCCTGATTATCCATTGAGCATGCCTTTTAGAGCAGGATCCTGGAGTAGGCTTAATCTGGGTCCGAGGAACCATCCCTTAGAAAACAGCAGAGTGCATAGAAAATACATACAATCTCTAATCTCCATACCTTCGCTCTCCAGGTAGTCCCATGGTCTGTCCTTGTAGCGGGCAAGAGCCTCCACTGCCTCAGCAGCATCACTGAGGATCTCAGGTGAGGCTGCAGTGCACAGAGAGAGGCTGGACTTCACACTTGGAAACACAGCCTGGGTCCAAAGCCTGACAGGTAACCTCTTTGGAAGCTAGAAACCAAACAAATACAGTGACTGTCAGTCAAGTCATCAAGTGTAAAACTTGCAAATACAGTGTACTGTACTGTACACAAGCCAATGATGCTGATAAGTTTGCATAGACTATGGTTATATGTGAAACATATTACTGGGCTTGCAGTGGATGATGTACAGTGCACAAAGTCGAGTACCGGTATGTAGTTCGCTATGTTGCTAGCTGCAACTGGCTAGTGGTGTTTATTAGCCGGCGGTAACGTTAGCTCCGTCACTGTTTCGTGATATGACTATCTGTGTAACGTAGTTGAATGTGTACATCAGAAGTCCTAGCTTTTGCTTGTATGATGCACTATAGAAAATAATTGTGAAATACCTTATTCTGCCGAATATTCTGTAAAAGTAAAGGAGACACACGGCATAAAATCCTTCCAACGCTTGGTATGGACGCTGCCATTTTGCCTTTCACAACTGAGGGTTGAAAGTTTACAGGTGAAAGGGGAAGTAGCACATTATTTTTTTTGGTGCATGGCTAAACTCTCCTTTTGGACTTCAATTCATTTATTTTATGAATTTTAGTACATTATTAATTTCATCATTTTAAATTAAACGCAAGGTTTTGATAGTGTCCGCGAGTGTGCCAGGCAGCATGCTCGACTCCACCGCAGCCATTTTGTAAAAATATTACAATCGAAATTACACCCAAATGTGATATTATACCTCAGTACGAGCACCATATTTTGTGAGTTAGAACTAATACTCATTCAAATGTGTTTAGATAAGCAACAATAGACTTGGGGTGTGATTTAAATTGAAAAGAGAATGTACAAAACGTGCAGCGCCATCTTTCTGTCCTAATGGACAATGAAGGCACAGATAGAAAACTCTTTGATGAAGGTCGGTCTACAACTGCGCGTCACCAAAAACTCAATTTTGTTACCATGAAAATCCCAGAAAATGTATGGTAGAACACTCGTAAGACGTCAAAAACGTCACAGGGTATAAATATCAAGCCCCTCCCCTTTCCAGCACATTCCTGGATTTGTTCTGCGGTGAGTAACGTCGAAAGAAATGCTGTAATATATTTATTTATTTTCGAAAACGACTGCGCAATTATTCATTTTAACCATAATCCATCATAAGAAAGCTATTTTAAGATACAGGTGTGTATGAGCGCACTAAGAAAGTAAGTGAATGTAACTTTAAATGTTTTTCGTTTTGTGTGCTCTTTTTTTCAGGTATTTTGTCTCTGAAGAGTGGCCGTCGAGGACTTTGAACATTAAATAAAAAACACTTTTCAACAAATTGACGTTTTACTACTAGTTTTGCCTCGTTTGTTCCAGAAGGAATAGCTAGCTTTTAGCTGCCACAACCTCGCCCAAACATTGGCAGTAGAATGGCCTGTACTGAAGAGCTCAGTGACTTTCAACGTGGCACCGTCATAGGATGCCACCTTTCCAACAAGTCAGTAAGTCAAATTTCTGCTCAGCTAGAGCTGCCCAGGTCAACTGTAAGTGCTGTTATTGTGGAGTGGAAACGTCTAGGAGCAACAACGGCAGAGCCGCGAAGTGGTAAGCCACACAAGCTCACAGAACGGGACCGGCAAGTGCTGTAGCGGCAAAAAATTCTGTCCTCGTTGCAACACACACTACCGAGTTCCAACCTGCTTCTGACAGCAACGTCCGCACAATAACTGTTTGTCTGGAGCTTCATGAAATGGGTTTCCATGGCCAAACAGCCACACACAAGCCTAAGATCACCATGCGCAATGCCAAGCGTAGGCTGGAGTGGTGTAAAGCCAGATAGGTGGGGACTTCCAGGACTACTAACAGGAGGACCTGGAATCACTGGGGGAGACCCTGGTCCACAAGGTCATGGAGTGACCTACCTACTGCAGAACCAGGGCTCTGTTGGCACTCTATTCCCTATAGTGTGCAATTTTTCACCAGAGCACTATTGGCCCTGGTCAAATGTACGGCACTATGTAGGGAAGAGGGTGCCATTTCGAACGGACCCCAGGAGGAGATGTAATGCTATATAACCTACTGCTGAAGCTGGCCATGTCATCAGCTCAGTGCTGGGGTGCATCTCGATAGTCTAAGGTGGCTTCCTTGTCTCCGCTCCTGATCGTTCAGCACTTATTTGAATAAAGCTCATGGCTGAAGTCTGTCTCCCAAATCAGTTTGATTGAAGAAAGGTGTGGAGAGGAAGCCACGCTAACTATTGAGACACACCCCTGTTGTATGACATTATCCTGTCAGCCTATGAGATGCATACATTTTTTTTAAAGTCCAATTTGCCACCTTGCCCCCCTACACACCTGTAGATCTGAAAAGATAGGGCAAAGGTGGTGATTTGGAATTCAGAATTTGACTGGACAAGTGGGCATGTCTCACCCATGGGACAGAAAGAAAGGGCAATATGATGAAGTGTTTATAATGGCAATACATTACCACCGGATTCGTACATGTATAAACCAAGCTCTTATTAACTTGAAATAAACATGTTGATACCTGTATGATCAAGTATTTACTACAGATAAGGCAATTCAATAAATGGATTTTGCATCTTACAATGTCTTTATTGTACAACTTGTCTCTGAATACTAAACAATGAGCATAGAACAGATTATTTGACAGATTTATCTCATGGACGTCCAGTGGTCTAAGGCACTGCATCGCAGTGCTAGCTGTGCCACTAGAGATCCTGGTTCGAATCCAGGCTCTGTCGTAGCTGGCCGTGACCGGGAGACCCATGGGGCGGCGCACAATTGGCCCAGCGTCGTCCAGGGTAAGGGAGGGAATGGCCAGCAGGGATGTAGCTCAGTTGGTAGAGCATGGTGTTTGCAACACCAGGGTTGTGGGTTCGATTCCCACGGGGGGCCAGTATGAAAAATAAAAAATGTATGCACTCACTAACTGTAAGTCGCTCTGGATAAGAGCGTCTGCTAAATGACTAAAATGTAAATATAGTAGCATGTTCTGTTCATGAGCTGATAAGTCCTGTTGCCTAGTCACTTTACCTCTACCTATATATACACTTATCTACTTCAATTACCTTGTACCTCTGCATATCGACTTGGTACTGGTACCCCGTGGAAATTGCTAAATTAATGTTACTCCTATTTCTTCCTTGTTCTTTTTTTCAATTTTTCTCTGCATTGTTGGGAAGGGCCCGTACATAAGCATTTCACTGTTAGTCTACCTACACCTGTTTGCAAAGCTTGTGACAAAATTAGATTTTTAGTTGTTGCCTGTAAGGAGAAGAGGCTGGAATGAATCAGTGATGTTTTATCAAGATTGTAACTGCTACCCTCCCACACTCCCAAAATCAATAAAAAAAAGCTATATGTTGCCATGAAAACAAACAAATCATACACAATATTCTATAACTTGTTTTAAAGCTGCAATTTGTGACTTTAAGCTACCTGACCAAATTCACATAGAAGTGAGTTATAGATCTGCCATTCTCATTGAAAGCAACTCCAAGAAGTGGTAGATCTCTTCTATGTGTGCTATTTCTATGCGTCCTGTGCTTAAAATTCATTTTGTCTTTTACTTTCATTTTTGTACACCAGCTTCAAACACAATATTTTGGGTTATGGAAAATATATTTCACAGCGGTTGTTTTGTCACAAACTGAAATTAGACAAACTATTAGATTTTTAGCAAACAGGAAATGGCAGAGGGAGATTTCTGCATAGGGCTCTACTACTTCCAGAAAGCCCAAATTAAATCCACACAAAAAAATAATTTCACCATGATTCCTCTTCTGATAGGCCCTAGTCTATTTCAAATAGGCCTTGTAGGTCTTCTTGACTTTAGCCACTTCAGTCTCGTCTGGCTGTATGGTGTAGTACCACCGGTACCAAGGGGTCATGGTGGGGGGAGGAGGGGTCGAGCCCACCGCGTCATGGGAGTTGGAATAGTCCTCCCCTGAGAAGTCCACTTGAGGAACCTGGAAGGGTAGCAGCCCTGGAAATATGTACAATATGTACTGTAGAGAACTGCAGTTTCTGTTTTGGTGGCATTGTTGAAGCACTGCGCTGGTCAAAAAATTGTTGATTCTTCATTATTACTGTACTGCTCTAACATTCTGCTCCTTAGTCACAGAGGCTGAACTTACCATGGTCTCTTGCAGCACCAATCGCCTGATTTAGTTGTTTTTTCTGTTTCTGACACACTCCTGGATAAACATGTAGAATAACAATATAAATGTGGCACTTTGGTTACCTCAAACCTCACAAAAAGTGTTGGTCTTGAACCAGATGTTACTTTATGCAGAACTGTTTTCATCACTAAATCAACTATTGGCAGATTCTCAGATTCTTGGTTGTGTCAACTGTGTAAATTAATCATTCATCAAATCAAAGACAACTTATTTCGATGAAACCAGCAAGCATTTAGATAACACCTGCTGAATTCAGCATGGTTGATTCAGATTCATTCATAGAATTGTATACATATTACATAAATTGAACACATATCTTACCTGTCCGTGTTGGGTCATACAAAATCCTGTATATGGACTGATAAACTGTTGCAGCAGCTTCACATTCTGCAGGAAGACAATGGTCCATTGCTTTACAAACATAACATTGAATAGCTTGTTAAATCAACCTAACGAAATCAAAGGTAATGCCATCCAATTTTCAAATCAAAATGTATTTGCCACATGCACCGAATACAACAGGTGTAGACATTACAGTGAAATGCTTACTTACAAGCCCTTAACCAACAATGCATTTTATTTAATTTTTTAAGTAAAATAAAAAAAGTGTTAAGTGAAAAAATAAAAGCTAATAACTAAAGAGCAGCAGTAAAATTAAATAACAGTAGGGAGGCTATATACAGGGGGGGCTACCGGTGCAGAGTGAATGTACGTGGGCACCGGCTAGTCGAGGTAATTTAGGTAATATGTACATGTGGGTAGAGTTAAAGTGCTATGCATAAATAATAAACAGAGTAGCAGCAGCGTAAAAGAGGGGGATGGGTTTGGGGGGCAGTGCAAATAGTCGAGGTAGCCATGATTAGCTGTTCAGGAGTCTTATGGCTTGGGGGTAGAAGCTGTTGAGAAGCCTTTTGGACCTAGACTTGGCGCTCCGGTACCGCTTGCTGTGCGGTAGCAGAGAGAACAGTCTATGACTAGGGTGGCTGAAGTCTTTGACAATTTTCCATCTCTCATAATGATTGTGTGTGTATTCCATGAGTAAATGTGAGAGACCAAACCTGATAGTGGATGATGTTGGTGTCTTGACAAATTGGACAGGGGTTCCCACATATCTTGTCTCCTCTCTGAAGAAAACTAAACAGAAATAGTGATTAGAGGTTGCAGTCACATGTCTGTCCGGTGGAGAATATAATAATAATATGGAGTTACATAGCCTGATACAAAGCAGACAGCATCAAGGTAGACATCCTCTGATCATCTGTGCACTCCCCAAAGCCTAGGCAATAGCTCAGAGACCTGCCGTAAGTCTCCAGGTCTCAGGCAAGGTTACAGAACCACCTCTGTTACACCTACAATGCAGGTCTTGCGTGTCTTCTGAGGGGGAATCCCCCCTTTGTGGTTCCTCCTGTAGTCAGACCACACTGGACTGGTTCCATAGCGCTCTATGTACTCTAGAGATAGGAGAGGTAGACGGACACAAAGTAAATGGTCACAGATATGGATGGATTAACAGTAATTAATTACACTATTCCTGGACTTTTCCCAGCCAATTCCTGATTCTCCATTGAGCATGCTTTTTAGAGCAGGAACCAGGAGTAGGCTTAATCTGGGTCCGAGGAACCATCCCTTAGAAAAAACATCAGAGCGCATCGAGTAGACATTCAAGCTCTAATCTCCATTCTTCTCCAGGTAGTCCAATGGTCTGTCCTTGTAGTGGGCAAGAGCCTCCACTGCCTCAGCGGCACTACTGGGGATCTCAGGTGAGGTTGCAGTGCACAGAGAGGCTGGACTGCACACCTGGAAACCCAGCCTGGGTCCAAAGCCTGACAGGCAACCTCTTTGGAAGCTAGAAACCAAACAAATACAGTGACTGTCAGTCAAGTCATCAAGTGTGAAACTTGCAAATACAGTGTACTGTACTGTACACAAGACAATGATGCTGATACGTTTGCATAGACTATGGTTCTATGTGAAACATATTACTGGGGTTGCATTGGATATTGTACTTTGAAGATGCAATATGCACAATGCATAAAGTCAGGTACTGGTCTGTAGTTAGCTATGTAGCTAGCTAGCTCTGTAACTTCGCTAGCTGTAGTTAGCTCGGTCATTGTTTCGTGATATGACTATCTATGTAACGTATTTGTATGTGTGCAGCAGACGTCATAGCTTTTGCTTATCTGACGCACTATAGAAAATAATTGTGAAATACCTTATTCTGCCGAATATTCTGTAAAAGTAAAGGGGACACACGGCATAAAATCCTTCCTATACTTAATATGAATGTTCCCATTATGCCTTTTACAACTGAGGGTTGAAAGGTTACAGGTGAAAAGGGAAGTCGCACATTATTTATTTTTGTGCATGGCCAAAGACGGTCCTTTTGGACTTCAATTCATTTATTTTATTAATTTTAGTTAATTATTAATTTCATCATTTTAAATTAAACGGCAAGGTTTTGATAGTGTCCGCGGGTGTGGCACGCAGCATGCTCGAGTGCATCGCAGCCATTTTGTAAAAATAGTACAATCGAATTTATACCCAAATGTGATATTATAACACAGTACAAGCACCATATTTTGTGAGTTAGCACTGATACTCATTTAAATTTGTTTAGATAAGGAACAATAGACTTGGGATGTGAGATACATTGAAAAGAGAACGTACAAAACTTGCAGCGCCATCTCTCTGTCCTTCATGGACAATGAAAGCACATATACAAAACACTTTGATGAAGGTCGTTCTACAACCACGCGTCACCAAAAACTCCATTTTGTCACCATGAAAACCCCAGAAAGTGCATGCGTGAACACGCGTACGACGTCAAAACGTCACATGGTATAAATACCAAGCCCCTCCCCTTCTAGCTCATTCCTGGATGTGTTCTGAGGTGAGTAACGTCAAAAGAAATGCTGCTATTTTTTTTAAACAAAAACGACTGCGCAATTATGTATTTTAACCATAATCCATCATAAGAAAGCTCTTCTAAGATTCAGGTGTGTATGAACACACCGAAAAAATAAGTGAATGTATCTTAAATGTGTTTTTCGTTTTGTGTGCTCTTTTTTTTCTTCAGGTATTTAGTCTGAAGAGTGGCCGTCGAGGACTTTGAACATTTTACTCAAAAAAAACTTTTTTTTTCTTCAAGTAATGGACATTTGATTACTATTTTTGCCTCCAGTTTGTTCCAGAAGGAAAAACTAGTTTTTAGCTGCCACAACCCCGCCCATAAACCAGTTTTTCCAGCCATAAGATTGTTAACGTTATAATAACATGACGGTTAACGATATAAAACTGATGTAACAAGAGATCTGTTGCTGTAAAGCACAATATACAGTAGTATAGCTACCCGAGACGCTGAAGTATTTATAGTAAGTGTTGATTTTCAAAGCATTCTGAACCAAAATTCATGAAATCATCAATTGTTTTGTCGTAGATTTAGGCTAATGTGAAGTCTGCTAGTTGGTCTCCGTACGTGGCTAGCTAGCTATTTGCAGTTCAAATGCAGCGAAAGCTAAGGATAGTTTATGAGCTCACACAGGAAAGTATGCAGAGTGGAAACGCTCCGTTTCTTTGTGTGTGAGACTGATACAAATAAACTAAACACATGTTTTAAGTTAATCATAAGCAATCTACTCATAAAGATTGCCGTAGGAAATATTTTTGCCTATGAATCTGGATGTTTTTTTTCTCTAAATAGGGAGAGGTTCTTGGAATTGACACCTACCGCAATCTATACATAAAGATTGCTTAGTTTGAAGATTACGGACTTCACTGGAAAAGTCGGTCATTTGTGGTAGTTTGCTACACCTGACATTGTATCGTCGATATCGTTATAGCAGGAAATACATTCCCCAGGTGTACGATATGTATACGGCAATCTGAGGATAAAGATTGCAGGATTGAAATACTCGGGGGGAAACGTTCATTCGAAATTTTGTACAAGGCAGAACGGTTTTGTCGGAATTACATCAAAATGGCGGGCTTGTTGTCGTTTTATCCTTTCAGAAGACGCAGCATTAATGGCTACAATGTTTTTCTGGAGTGACAGTCGGGTGTTGGCTTCCCTGAATAGCGGAATGACTTTCTTCTCGCAGTGTCCTTAACGCATGTGTAGCCGTTATAGCTAGATACCTTCCGTTGTTTTTTGTAGATAGTCAAATGATTCTCCGGCCGTGCTAATGTGATAGTAGGCTAACTGTGTTGTTGTGGCCGGGTTAGCTGGCATACATTGTTCTCGAGGCTGTGGCAGCCACGAAGCAGTTAACAAAAGAGGGCAGGGCCTAGGTTTATTTTCGGTGGATCACGGGTTAGTTTTTTCTCTCTTAACGGCACCCTCCCCTAGTCTGAACTCGGTCATTCAACGGGATCTTTATTCTAGTGGTATGGTAGGGCGTGCATTGCAATGACAGATGCAGTTTGTCATAAAGGGCTGCGTGAAATTTAATTATATAACCATCATTAACATGGTGCGTTTGAATGAAATGTATATACATAATTTGATTATCTACAGGCTTTCCCGCCTCTATTTTCTATTTGTAACTAGTCATTTATTTGAGTTAGATCTGCTTGGTGTAGGCTACAAACAGAAATAACATTAACCCCATAGGACAAATGTGTTTGATGTAATAATGACTGTCGACCAGGGATACGGTTGTTATGTAAACAAAAAATCACTTTGTATTGCCAGGGGTTTGAGCGATAGTGACAAAGTATTTGTTAAATTGTAGCTAAATGATAACAGGTCTTACTCTTTTCAACTGCATTGCTATTTATTTGAGTAAATGCACCAAAGCAATTATTTGTGTATGAATATTAATTTACTTGACTTTTCCCCCATTGAATTATTCTTTACTAGGCTGTCTTCTCAATAACTTCGTTCTATTGACTGTGTGCGTGTGTAACAGTTGTGACATTTTCAGGAGTTGTGTGTTGTGGAGTTCTGAGACTATATAAAACTTCTACTACAACAGTTAAACGGGTAAGACCAAACTGATTTCCTCACATCATGACATTTCAAAATGAAATACTTGGATATTATCCAAGTAATACTTGGATACAGTAATTAAAAGTATATGATAATGAACATAGTCATAACCATATTATAACGACCTTCAAATATTAACGTTATAAGCGTTCAGTTATGCACTGAACAATGAGAAAAATGCATACAGATAGCCTAAGTCCCGCCCCTACTGTAAGTGTTTATTATGATTTAAGCATAGTTTGAGCAAGGCTAAGCAAAAATTATAATTACATTTTACTGCAATGGTTTTATAGCTTAGTGGAGATTTGACTGCGTTTTATATGTAGAGGATCGATCCATCCATAGTCACTGTATCCTCAACTGAGGTTGGTCTACTAGTGTTCCCATTATATGGCACATTAATGACGTCGGTAGTTGTTTTAACAACGCACTTGTACTTGAGCCAATCTCCTGCTCAGGTTAACTATACGTTTCAAATATATTCATAGCCAAATTAAATTACTTTCGTTTAGTGAATTTGACGTTTTTTAAATATAGTGTATAAATTTGCTTTGATACATGTATTCATTAATTGGTACTTTGAAATGTGTGGATTTCATTTGACTACATTAGCATTGACGTGTAGTGCTTGTACATTTCATACAATTTGTCATTCCTTGTACTAAACTATAGGTGGCAGTAAATGCTAAGAAACGTTTATCCAATACTCTTGGGGGGACCATTGAAGCAAGTGTTAGTCATGGATAATGCTTCAGATTAAATATTCCCTTTATTCTAATGTTAATATTAGGTAATTAACATACTGGTTCCACAGTAGTCCTATACACTTTAAGGGATGTATGTGTGAGATCAACCACTTACAATACCAATACTTACAATATCAATTCAAATAACTTTAATATTACTTTAAAATTATTATTTATACTTACAAACACACACAAAAATAGTTAAATATGTTCTTTAGATAACTGAAATTAATAGTACTATGCATTTGTCATAGAATAGGCTTCTTCTGTGCTCTGTTCAACCAACTGTGTTCCTTGGAGTTCCTGTGCCACCTGAGACTACTGGTAATATGACTGCACCCTTCTCTATCAGTGAAGGAGCTGGTCAGTCATTCCAACCACCAGTTTAGTGCACTGCAAGCCTGAAACTGAATATCGGTAGGCTTTCATTTTGAGGGCCGTGTCTGTGTGCCTCAGTGTTTAGCTTCCAATATGTGTGTATTATTAGTAGAGGGGGAAGCTACTCAAGGTATTTTTCACCCACACTCAACAAAGACTGTAGCATCCTCATCCATTACCAGGACAGCATCAGTAAAGTATTCTAGCTTCCACAGCTCTCATCACCTTTGACATTTCTATAAAAACATTTCTATAAAAATAAGTTGGAAAGTCAGTATTTTTTTTCTCTGAGACTAGAACAGTACAAATGGCAGGTTGACAAGGCTGCTGCTCAGCCCAAAGACTAACTTCCCCGCCACTGTAGTTTGTAGGTCTACTGGTTGTTTTGCTCATGTCCAAGCCTAATCACTCATCCGTTTTTATTTGCACTTACCATGAACTTGTTAAGGCTGTACATTTTATGAAGGCAATCATGAGTGGAAGGTTTTGTTGAAACTTGTTGTGTAATGTTTTAACAATCTGAATAAAGCATAGCTACTTGAATTTATTGCTCCGCCCTTGGGGGAAGTCCACATGAACCTACTCTAAACTACAGCCCAACCTGTCATTTTCTCATAATAATGTGCTGTGTTGAACTGACTCCTTGCATATTTCCTCCCTTTCTTTCTCTGTGTATTCTATTGAATTACTGACACAGAAAATGAACTAGCAGCATGACCTATAAGCAATCTTTGTATTAGGCTCTACCCTGCTGTCTTTGGGGAAGCCTACTGCAGATACTGTGAGAACAGGGACAGTAGGCTCTGTCTGTCATCCCCTCTTCTCCCTCAGCTAGGAGAATAACCCCACGGAACTGACAGATCCATCCCTCAGAGAAAATGAAATGCACATTTTTTAAAAGTATGAGCCAATATATCAGTCAATACATTTACATTTTCGTCATTTAGCAGACGCTCTTATCCAGAGCGACTTACAAATTGTTCACCATGGTACATAATTTGGAATACAAAGGCAGCACCTATGCTGAGGGGTTAGCTGGGAATGTCACTGCCCCCTTGTGTTGTCAGATTTCAGTGTGACTGAAGATCTAGCAATGTTGGTGTTTTGACGTAGGCCTCTGGGCCATTGTGGTGTTGCTCTCAGTTTTGTAGCTAGAAGGAAACAGTGTAAACTATGCAGTATGGATTTCAGCCTTGGTTGTTCATGTAGTAGAGAGGATTTTGGAAATGTCTTATGGTCGTTGCTTTTTGCAGGATTTAGAGTTGAACGGATGGTGTCTGTTCCAAGGAGCACTCCCAAAACAAAGTCAAATCTGACATGCCTGGATGCAGTTCAGTGCAAACATCACTTGAGCGGCACATTGAAAGAGACTATAACGATGACTGTTTAGTAAGCGCCAGCGTTTATAAGATTTTATTTGACGATATCCTGTATGTTAAGTGTGTTTGTCTCTTCCTCCCTTAGAGCAGAGATGGCGGTGGGCCCGGTGGACCCCAGGGAGGTCCTGAAGGGAGTAGAGAACCTGCTGGGGAAAGATGGAGAGCTCCGCAGCCTGGAGGGAGTCCCCAACGTTTTCAGGTAATTAACACACTGCCATATTTTAACTTTTATGATGTGCTTTTGAACTTGTATACATTTTTTTCCAGCTTTTAGTGTTTTTCATTAATTATTTTAAAATGTATTTTGAGTTGCCGGTGTAGACTGTAATGGTAGCATTGTAATGGTAGCATTATTTTGTTCTGACGGTTGGTTTTCTTCTTGGTCTTTTCTCCACAGTCTCATGAAGGGCTCTCACAAGATGGTGAGCAGGTGTATGTACCTGAATATCTTACTGCAGACCAAGTCCCATGACATTCTCAACCGGTAAGATCTACTTCCATCTTATGTCATTTATTGTTTAGTAACTTGTTTAGTAACTTCACTAGGGAGTTTTCTCTGCCACTGTGCTGCTGCTTGTTCTTTGGGGGGTTGGGGGTCTAGGCCGGATTACTGTAAAGCACTTTGTGACAAATGGCTTTGTAAAAATGGGCAATTTAGCTTCAATTTGATTGACTCTTCCATCACTTCATCCAGGTTTATCCGAGTGGGAGGCTACAAGCTGCTGAACGCGTGGCTGACCTACTCCAAGACTAGCAACAACACCCCCCTGTTACAGCTCATCCTGCTGACGCTGCAGAAACTGCCCCTCACTGTAGACCACCTGAAACAGAACAACACTGCCAAGCTGGTCAAGCAGCTCAGCAAGACTGGAGAGACTGAGGGTATGTTTTTAAACAACTTTCTTTTCCCTTGTGGTCCACCCTCTTCAATACACTGAGCTGACTAATAGACCTCTGTGAAGAAATACTTTAGCATTTTATTTGTAACTCACTTTCTCACAAACCCAAAGCCAAGATAGAGTTCCAGAAGATGTCAATTGTTTTATGACAGTGTCTGAAGTTGATGTGTAACTAATGTTGTCTCTCAGGGCTGAGGAAGCTGGCCACTGGGCTGGTGGATGGCTGGATGGCTACCATCCGCTCCCAGAGTGTCTCTGCCACCTCTCCTGCAGGTAACCACTACTTTCCTATCCCCCGTTCCCTCATGCTTTCCATCTTTCCCCTCTTTCTCATTTTTACTTTCTTCCTCTTTAACTCTCAGCTCCCCTGTAATCTCTTTGTTTACATAACACCCAGTCTCTTTCTCTCTCAGATAAGAAGCGGAAGAAGGAGGAGGGGAGAGTGCCAGTCCGAGAGGTGAAGGCGGCTGATGTAGGGAAGGCAGCAGAGGAGGAGAAGAAGCGGGAGAAGCCCAAAGCTCACGCTCCCAGCCATGCTAAGATCCGCTCCATAGGTACACTACGCTTCCCGTCACCACCATATTGTCAAACTACATGCACACTCTGTCCTCACAGTTTTTCACAAAAAAGTTTAATTTTCAAAAGATGATTCTGTGTATACGGTTATTGTCCTTCAATAGAAGACAGGCCACAGTAATATGCAAATGAGGAAAAGGTCATTGTGTTTCTGGCTGTAGGGATGAAGCTCCTGCTGTTCCTAAAGTGCTGGATGTAGGACTAGATAATATCCTGATCTGACCCTGTCCTGTGTGTTGTCTTCCAGGCCTGGAGATGGATGCTCCCACCCCTGTCCCAGTCAAGAAGCCAACCGTGGCCCTCCAGCTGGGAGACAAGTACAACATCAAACCAGCCCTAGTCCTCAAGAGACCCAGGTAAACTACACTTACTTCAGACAGTAATAACAGCTTTGTTCGTATTGTGTATATGCGTTTCCCTTCTGCTGTTTACTGGGCAATAACAGGATAAATATTGCCTAACCACAGAATTTCACACTGGTCAGTGCTTCCCCCTAGGTGCTTAATGAGAGTACTGCCCAAACCCATCTTTGGCAAATGTATTTGCCATTTGTAATGAATATATTGGAACTATTACTCACTGAACCTCTCCCATTTATCTCTCTCCACCAGTTTGGGTCCTCTGGAGTAAAACTTAACCTGTGTTTCTCTTGTCTTTCTCCCCACCAGTTTGGGTCCTCTGGACCCTCCCCCTGTGGAGAAGAAGTATAAACCTCTAAACACCACTCCTAACCAGACCAAGGAGATCAAAGTGAAGATCATCCCGGCACAACGTAAGACCTCAACAGAAATCGGTATGTACTATCTTTCTGACCCCTTCACTGCATGTACAGTAGTAGATTAGACCTAACCCCTCAACATGTAGATTAGACCTAACCCCTCAACATGTACAGTGGTGAAAAAAAATATTTAGTCAGCCACCAATTGTGCAAGTTCTCCCACTTAAAAAGATGAGAGGCCTGTAATTTTCATCATAGGTACACGTCAACTATGACAGACAAATTGAGAAAAAATTCCAGAAAATCACATTGTAGGATTTTTTATGAATTTATTTGCAAATTATGGTGGAAAATAAGTATTTGGTCACCTACAAACAAGCAAGATTTCTGGCTCTCACAGACCTGTAACTTCTTCTTTAAGAGGCTCCTCTGTCCTCCACTCGTTACCTGTATTAATGGCACCTGTTTGAACTTGTTATCAGTATAAAAGACACCTGTCCACAACCTCAAACAGTCACACTCCAAACTCCACTATGGCCAAGACCAAAGAGCTATCAAAGGACACCAGAAACAAAATTGTAGACCTGCACCAGGCTGGGAAGACTGAATCTGCAATAGGTAAGCAGCTTGGTTTGAAGAAATCAACTGTGGGAGCAATTATTAGGAAATGGAAGACATACAAGACCACTGATAATCTCCCTCGATCTGGGGCTCCACGCAAGATCTCACCCCGTGGGGTCAAAATGATCACAAGAACGGTGAGCAAAAATCCCAGAACCACACAGGGGGACCTAGTGAATGACCTGCAGAGAGCTGGGACCAAAGTAACAAAGCCTACCATCAGTAACACACTACGCCGCCAGGGACTCAAATCCTGCAGTGCCAGACGTGTCCCCCTGCTTAAGCCAGTACATGTCCAGGCCCGTCTGAAGTTTGCTAGAGTGCATTTGGATGATCCAGAAGAGGATTGGGAGAATGTCATATGGTCAGATGAAACCAAAATAGAACTTTTTGGTAAAAACTCAACTCGTCGTGTTTGGAGGACAAAGAATGCTGAGTTGCATCCAAAGAACACCATACCTACTGTGAAGCATGGGGGTGGAAACATCATGCTTTGGGGCTGTTTTTTCTGCAAAGGGACCAGGACAACTGATCCGTGTAAAGGAAAGAATGAATGGGGCCATGTAGCGTGAGATTTTGAGTGAAAACCTCCTTCCATCAGCAAGGGCATTGAAGATGAAACGTGGCTGGGTCTTTCAGCATGACAATGATCCCAAACACACCGCCCGGGCAACGAAGGAGTGGCTTCGTAAGAAGCATTTCAAGGTCCTGGAGTGGCCTAGCCAGTCTCCAGATCTCAACCCCATAGAAAATCTTTGGAGGGAGTTGAAAGTCTGTGTTGCCCAGCGACAGCCCCAAAACATCACTGCTCTAGAGGAGATCTGCATGGAGGAATGGGCCAAAATACCAGCAACAGTGTGTGAAAACCTTGTGAAGACTTACAGAAAACGTTTGACCTGTGTCATTGCCAACAAAGGGTATATAACAAAGTATTGAGAAACTTTTGTTATTGACCAAATACTTATTTTCCACCATAATTTGCAAATAAATTCATAAAAAATCCTACAATGTGATTTTCTGGATTTTTTCCCCTCATTTTGTCTGTCATAGTTGACGTGTACCTATGATGAAAATTACAGGCCTCTCTCATCTTTTTAAGTGGGAGAACTTGCACAATTGGTGGCTGACTAAATACTTTTTTCCCCCACTGTAGTAGATTAGACCTAACCCCGCAACATTTAGTAGATTAGGCTAGATATAACCTCTTAACAAGGAGAATATATCAGGATTGAGGTCAATTCCTTCTCAATTCAGGGAGTTAAGGGAAATTCCAAGTGTCTTCAGTACTTCTCTGAGAACATTTTGGAATTTGTTTACTTCCTGAGTTGATTGGATTGAAATGGAATTGACCTCCTCAACCCTGGTAGAGACCCACACACTGCTGTATATGTTCCCCTACTGGAAGGTCTTCAAGATTGAAACATTGCAATAAACTACAAGAGAGCATACCAACAGTTTCAGAGCATAAACAAACATTTGTTTCTTTCACATGTTGTTGTTTTGTACCCTACCCCTGAGAAAATAGTGTGGTGTGTAGTACACACTTTTAAACCAATCTCCCAATCAGGTAGCACTGCAGTATGTTGACTGTTAGTGACATCACTAAGGTACCCTCCTCTCTCTATGCAGCCCTTGAGGGTACAGGCTTCCTGGATGCCCTAAACTCCGCCCCCGTTTCTCTCATCAAGATCAAGAAGAAGAAAGGAAGGGAAGGGAGAGACCCCAAAGCTGTCTCTCCCACGTCAAACAAGGTAAACACATGCCTTCCTGACCAGACAGACAGCACAGACAACTACTGTCTCTGCTATTCTGACTCTACACCTAAATCGATGGGAAAGCTGTGCAAATGGAATTGAGTATTCACCCTTGTCTCTCTCTCTCTGCATCCCTCCTCCTCTCAGCCGTGTCCATTCGAGGGTAAACCCCACTATCCGTCACCCCAGGGCGGCGCCAAGCCCTTGTCCCCAGAGACCCAGGTGGCCTCCACCACCCCTCCCCACGAGGTCCCAGTAGACCTAGAGCAACCCGGCACGCCTGTGCCTGCCGACGACCCAGAGGCCATGGACACGAGCAGTGAGAAGCCCAGCGCCCTGGCTGAGCCCCGCGGCGAAGAGGAGGGTCAGCTGACCAAGAAGGGCAAGAAGAAGAAGAGCGTGCGCTGGGCCGAGGAGGAGCAGCTCAAAGAGTACTTCTACTTCGACCTGGACGAGACCGAGAGAGGTGAGAGAACAAAAACTAACGGTAACTTCAATTCAATTTCTTTGGTCGGTGTTGTGTTTAATTGCACGTCAAACTGTGGTTCTATAGTCAAACTAGATAGTTGTCAATACTGGCTAGCTAGTCAACAGCCCAATAAAGACATGCTCAATACTTTACTAAGTTCTGGTAAATGAGTCTTTTGGTAGCGATGTGATTCCCCCCCTGCTTTTCTGTCATTTATCTTCAATCCCTAGTCAAAAGCCAGCTTTTTCTATCTTGTCGTAATCACATCCCTGTTGGGTGCCACAGCTAACCTTTTCCTTGTTCTCCACCTCTCTCCTTCCCTCTATCCCCCTCTCCAGTCAACGTCAACAAGGTCAAGGACTTTGGCGAGGCGGCGAAGCGCGAGATGATGATGGACCGCCACACGTTTGAGATGGCGAGGCGCCTGTCCCACGACTCCATGGAGGAGCGGGTCCCCTGGAGCCCCCCGAGGCCCCTGGCCCTCACCGGCCCCCTGGTCAACGCCGGGGCCAACAGCACAGAGAGACTCACACAGAGGGACCGCGAGACGGGCATCCTGCAGGAGATCTTCCTCACCAAAGAGAGGTACGGATTCACACAGAGACAGAGTTTGTGAGAGAGAGGAAGAGAGAAGTATGGCTTAAAATGATATGGATTTCTATAGCCTAGTGGGTTACCAGGTGCTCAAAGTGCCTCACATTGTATTGGGGAAGCTCACCTTCTGTCTCTTCCTCAGTGTTCCTGACAGCCCCCATGAACCAGAGCCTGAGGCCTACGAACCCATGCCTCCACGCCTCATACCCCTGGACGAGGTGAGATATACAATTTTCTGTCAATCACTTTGATGCTGTTTGAAAGATGTTCAACTCCAATGAATGCACAACCAAAGGTTTTGAATATAAAATAGGAAGCATTACAAGTGTTATCAGTTTTGACTTTTACTCTTCAGAGTTTTGCATCTGAAAGTGATACAAAATTCCTGTAATACATAGAAAACAACATTCAATGCTCCAAACATCCTCTGTGTCCAGTTCACTAACTCCCTCTTTTCTCCAGGACTCAACCATGATGGACGACAGCTACATGGAGCCCATGGACACGTCGTCCCAGCCTGGCTCTGCCGTGGGCCCCGGGGGGGTGGAGGGCTCCAAGCTGCCCCCCATCCTCGCCAACCTCATGGGCAACCTGGGGGCCAACAACCTGTTGGGCAACCTGGGTAACCTAGGCAACATTGCCCAGGGCACGCCTGGTGCCCCCGCTGCCCCCTCCGTCAACGTACAGGAGCTACTCACCTCCATCATGGTAAGCGATATAGAGATTTAAAAAATGTCAAAACATGAACTAATGCTGTTTTTGTAACCCCGCCATTATGTAATCTCATTGAGGAACTTTATGATTGGATGAATTCAATTATTAATGCGTTGTCTACCGTAACTGTTTTAAAACAGAACTTCTGGAACCCCTGGAGAAGCCCTGTAACCAGTGTATCTGTGATGTTTATTTTAGAGTGTCTTCATGATTTGGCTTAACCTCTCCCTCCCTCCCTGTCTCTCCTGTAGGGAGCTAGTGGTGGCCAGTCTACTGAGGACCTGATCAAGCAGCCAGACTTCTCTGAAAAGATCAAACAGCTGCTGGGCTCTCTACAGCAGACCCAGAACCAGGGCCCCCCCACCGGACCCCCGCCCGGAGGTACACACACACACACACACACACACACAAACCTTTAACACACACCTTTACAACACACACACACACACACACACACTTACAACACACACACACACACCCCTTTACAACACATACACACACACCTTTACAACACACACACCTTTACCACACACACACACACACACACATTTACAACACATACACACACACACACACACACCTTTACAACACATACACACACACACACACATTTACAACACATACACACACACACACCTTTACAACACACACACACACACATTTACAACACATACACACACACACACACACCTTTACAACACATACACACACACACTTTTACAACACACACACACACCTTTAACACACTTACAACACACACACACACACACACCTTTACCACACACACACACACACACACACACACACACACACACACACACACACACACACACACACACACACACACACACACACACCTTTACAACACATACACACACACACCTTTACAACACACACACCTTTACCACACACACACACACACACATTTACAACACATACACACACACACACACACACCTTTACAACACATACACACACACACACACACACCTTTACAACACATACACACACACACACACATTTACAACACACACACACACACATTTACAACACATACACACACACACACACCTTTACAACACATACACACACACACTTTTACAACACACACACACACCTTTAACACACACTTTTACAACACACACACACCTTTAACACACTTTTACAACACACACACACCTTTACAACACACACACACACACACACCTTTACAACACACTCACACCTTTACAACACACACACACCTTTACAACACACACACCTTTAAAACACACACACACCTTTACAACACACCTTCACCTCGCTCTTCAGTTCTAACACAAACCAAGTATTCTTCCATTTCCTCCTACTCTTAACTGTATATGACAATATGCTTGCTAGGATGATTTTTAAAGTATGTCTTTCCTCCACAGTGAGCCAGGGCCTGTTGGGCCACGGTCCAGGCATGAACAACATGCCCAACATGAACAACATGGGCATGCCCATGAACGGAGTGGGGTACCCTCCTGCAGGCAAGCCCCCGGGCCCCGGAGGCCCCCACTACAACCACCCCCCGCCCCCGCCCCCACACAACCACGGACCCCCTGGCTTCAACGCCAATCCCCGCATGATGGGGCCCCCGCCGCCCCAGGGCCACGGAGGAGACAACAGCAACTACTGGGGGGACGACTCGATGAGGGGGGGGCCACACCGGGGCGGAGGGGGACACTTCCACCGCGGGGGCCGAGGGAGAGGAGGGGAACAGGTGGGCTTCAGAGGGAGAGGACGAGGTGGTCCTAGAGGAGGACACAACATGGGAGGTGAGTTGACTTAGAAAGGGAATGTTCCTTCAAGTAATTCGATTTCTATGTTAGAGACATATAGGGACAGTCTGAAACGACACCCTGTATTGCCCATGTAGGACTCTGCCCCACAGTAGTCCAATAAAAGTAAGGACGAAGTTGTTTTCCGTTTGCCATCTTCTAGCCTTGATGCAGTCAGTACAGAAACGTTTGATTTGCCTGGCTAGTTGTGTACTAACTCTGTTCTTGTTTCTCTCTCTTTCTCTCTACTCTCCTCCTCCCAGACATGTCCAAGAGGCCAGTGTGTCGCCACTTCATGATGAAAGGAAACTGCCGTTACGAGAGCAACTGTGCTTTCTACCACCCCGGTGTCAACGGTCCTCCCCTGCCTCCCAACCACCCCGCCCACAACCAGTACAACGACCACGGTCCACAACATGGGCACTAGTCCGCCGACACACCTCGGACACTAAGACGTGACAATACCCTGATACTACCACTAGGTGGCAGAACTCTGAATTCATGAGCTGCTGGTTTGGTTTCACCGCTGGAACAGCGAGGACAGAGAGACAGACAGCCCACCAGGCTAGAAAGACATGGCGCGAGACAAGACCCATAGATAGTTGGATGTGACTGCCAATGTGTCCTGCTGCCTTAACAGCTGCTCCGGTCTGGTGATCTCTGTGATTTTTCTGCAGGTCTGTTGAAGAAGCAGTTCTCCTACTGTGTGACTGGGACTTTGATATGAAGGCTCACCAGTAGCAGAGGAAGATACTGAATGTAGAGGGCAGAATCAGACCTTTCTCTACTACTACCTCTTCCTCTCTCCCCACACCAACCCAAGATGTCCCCCAAGAAATCCTTTACTTTCTACATCCATTTTTGTTTGCCCTGCTCGCTCAAACGCCCTCAATCAGGGATTGAGGACATTGCTTGTACACAAGAATACACACGCTCATGCCCTGGCTTTGTAAAAGTATAGGTACTGCTATAGCTGTGAGATGATCATTAATATGTTTAAATAGATGTTTTATTGTGATCATATTTAACACAGTTGCTTCAGGTTGATGATGTACAGTAACCACCCACTATGACCACTATGACTATTATGGTTGCTGTCTGACACTCTCCCATATAGCCTATCAGCTAGCCCTGTCTAACGCACTAGTCTCCTACATCTTTGATACTTCAATCAGCACTGAGCTAAGAGATCAGCAATGAAGATAGAACATCAATAGAAACATCTCCAGGATCTCCCCAGTATTGAGCCAGACTTCTTTAAGCTAAATAATCCTTCCATCATTCTGCTCTGTAGTTGTGTAGCGTCACTCTTGCCCTGGCTGTACCTATTGGACCGTGTTCCCCTGAGACAGGATCTTTAGCGAACCGTCAGCGCCAGAATGAGTATAAGCCCCGCCCTCCCTCCTGAATGACTGAATGTAGCACTGTGGTCCCCTGAGTTTTCAAACTGTAGTCAGAAAGACATGGCCAAATGACAATGTTCAGTACACCATTTTAAAACCTATTTACGGCCAAGTGGCATACAAGAAAGACATGCCACTTTTTCTACCGTAGGATTTCAACAGAAAACAAGATAATGAATGTGAAGTTGACCAAATCATTTGAATATGGTTTGCAAACTTCCCAATAGGCAACAGCGTTATCAGTTAGGAAGCACTTTAAAAGGAAAGATGAGGGCCAAATCCAAGTCGTTTTCACCAGGCATCCTGACTGACAGGACAGGACCTAACTGGTAACGTCTAATGTCGCTCCAGCCCTCTACGCTGCTTGTTCTATGTTCTACTATCTAGCTCCTGCTCTAGAAAGGCCTGCCTGAAACCGTTCCCCTCAAGATCAAATGAATGAAACAGTATTGAGAAGAGAATGTTCAACTGAACCACTCCTAGATGAATGCCTACGCACTGAACGAACGAACGCTGCCTGTAGGCTACGTGTTGCGTTTTCTACTTGTGGGTATTAGTGGTCTGCCTATCACAGGAGAGGAAACAACAGGAAAAAGCGTTGCTTGATTTGACTGAGCCTTTTACCAAGAAGAATACATTATAGTGAATGAAGTTCAGGTCTAATGGAAGCCTCTGTGTGATTTTTATATTTCAACAACTGTATAACCTGTACCATCAACTTGTACCACCAGGAGTATCTCTCTTCCATGTGACAAAAATGATGGTCAAATGTCCCCCTGGATACCCTGTGGCAGACACACAGTCCCCTTACATAAGTGCTGCTTCTTCACACACACACACACACACACACACCTGTATTAGCTTGTATGGGCTTCAGTGTTCGGTCAGTGTTAAATGTCCAACGGGGTAAAACTAAGGAATCATTCTCTGGGTCAACTAATTCAAAGTGTTTTCTATGAAAACCGTGGCCTTAATGTCTCTTGTGGGACTATAATTATGTAAAATGTTGTTTTTGGTTGGATTTGTTGCGTTTTTATTTTGATATGATATTTTGAGATGAGTTGGATCTCTCCAAAATGAGGTTGACGTTTTTGTTAGAAATTCTTGTATCCATGTGTTTGTGTAAATGCATACACACACTCATACATATTATCAGTATGAGTATTTTGTACATGTATTAATAAATGTCCTAAAATGAAAGTTTCAGCATCTGTGCCGTTTGTTGTTACTTGGCTACCTTTTCGTTTTTTACTTTAAGAAATCTACCAACGTCTTGGTTTTGTCCCCTTTGAGGGAGGGAATGGCCGGCAGGGATGTACCTCAGTTGGTAGAGCATGGCGTTTGCAACGCCAGGGTTGTGGGTTCGATTCCCACGGGGGGCCAGTATGAAAAATAAAGAAATAATGTATGCACTCACTAACTGTAAGTCGCTCTGGATAAGAGCGTCTGCTAATTGACTAAAATGTAAATATATGTCCTCGCTCAACTTTTCATTCAACTTTCTCACCCTGGACAGTTTATCTGGACATGATTCTACAGGACCTCCACCAGCCGAAAAAGCTAAGTAGCAACATTAACGCAATGCCATCTAATTGCAGTCGCTATAGATAATATGCCCTCTTTCTGGGACTCACCCACAAACAGGACCAAGCCTGGCCTGCTGAGGAGTGACGGACTCCATCCTAGCTTGAGGGGTGCTCTCATCTGATCTATCAACATAGACAGGGATCCTCTAGCTCCACAATGAGATGGCCTGCCCCCTGTCTGCCGCTAGCACAGTCAGTGTAGTCAGCTTAGTTTCTCCATTGAGACAGAGTCTGTGCCTCGATCTAAGTCGGGAAAATATAAACATGGCAGTGTTTGCCTTAACAATCTCACTGGAATAAAGACCTCCATCCCTGTCATTTTTTAAAGAGACTGTGATAATGCCTCAACTCAAAATAGGACTACTTAATGTTAGATCCCTTAATGTTAGATCCCTGTTCCAAAGCAGTCATAGTAAATTAACTAATCACTGATCATAACCTTGATGTGATTGGCCTGACTGAAACATGGCTTAAGCCTGATGAATTTACTGAGTTAAATGAGACCTCTCCTCCAGGTTACACTAGTGACCATATCCCCTGCACATCCCGCAAAGGCAAAGTGTTTCTAACATTTTCATACTGCAAATGTAAATCTATAAAAATACAAAAACTGCCTTTTCTGAGTTTCTAGTCATGAAATCTATGCAGCCTACCCAAGCACTGTTATAGCTACTTTTACAAGCCTCCTGGGCCATATACAGCATTCCCTGAATTTCTATCGGACCTTGTAGTCATGGCAGAAAATATTATACATTTTGGTGACTTTATTCACATGGAGAAGTTCACAGACCCACTCCAAAAGGCTTTCTGAGCCATCATTGACATAGTGGGTTTTGTCCAACATGTCTCTGGACCTACGCATTGCCACAGTCATACCCTGGATCTAGTTCTGTCCTGTGGAATAAATATTGTGGATCTAAATGTTTTTCCTCACAATCCTGGACTATTGGACCACCATTTTATTACGTTTGCAATCGCAACAAGTAATCTGCTCAGACCCCAACCAAGGATTATTGAAAGCCACGCTATAAATTCTCGGACAACCCAAAGTTTCCTAGATGCCCTTCCAGACTCCCTCCACCTACCAAAAATCAGTTAACCACCTAACTGAGGATCTAAATGGAACCTTGCATAATACCCTAGATGCAGTCGCACCTCAAAAACATTTGTCACAAGAAATTAGCTCCCTACCTAGCTCCCTACCCGAGCCCTGAAGCAAGCTTCCAGAAAATTGGAACGGAAATGGCGCTCCACCAAACTGGAAGTCTTCCGACTAGCTTGGAAAGACAGTACCGCGCAATATCGAAGAGCCCTCACTGCTGCTCGATCAGCATACTTTCCCAACCTGATTGAGGAGAATAAAAACAATCCAACATTTATTTTTGATACTGTCGCAAAGCTAACTAAAAAACAGCATACCCCAAGAGAGGATGGCCTTCACTTCAGCCGTGATGAATTCTTTGACGAAAAGATCCTGATCATTACAAAGCAAATTACAGACTCCTATTTCTCCAAAACTCAGTTGTCCTGAGTCTGCACAGAACTGCCAGGACCTAAAATCAATGGAGACACTCAAGTTTTTTAATCCTGTATCTCTCAAAACATTCATCGAAAAAATAGCCATGGCCTCTAAACCTTCCAGCTTCCTTCAAGACCCTATTCCAACTAAACTACTGAAAGAGCTACTTCCTGTGCTTGGCCCTCCTATGTTGAACATAATAAATGGCTCCCTATCCTCCGGATGTGTACCAAACTCACTAAAAGTGGCAGTAATAAAGCCTCTCATGAAAAAGCCAAACCTTGACCCAGATTATTATTTTTTAACTATCGGCCTACAGTGCCTTGCGAAAGTATTCACCCCCCTTGGCATTTTTCCTATTTTGTTGCCTTACAACCTGGAATTAAAATGGATTTTGGGGGGGTTTGTATCGTTTGATTTACACAACATGCCTACCACTTTGAAGATGCACAATATTTTTTATTGTGAAACAAACAAGAAATTAGAGAGAAAAAAACAGAAAACTTGAGCGTGCATAACTATTCACCCCCCCAAAGTCAATACTTTGTAGAGCCACCTTTTGCAGCAATTACAGCTGCAAGTTTCTTGGGGTATGTCTCTATAAGCTTGGCACATCTAGCCACTGGGATCTTTGCCCATTCTTCAAGGCAAAACTGCTCCAGCTCCTTCAAGTTGGATGGGTTCCCCTGGAGTACAGCAATCTTTAAGTCATGCCACAGATTCTCAATTGGATTGAGGTCTGGGCTTTGACTAGGCCATTCCAATACTTTTAAATGTTTCCCCTTAAACCACTCAAGTGTCAAATCTCTGGAAGACTGAAACAGGTTTCCCTCAAGAATTTCCCTGTATTTAGCGGCATCCATCATTCCTTCAATTCTGACCAGTTTCCCAGTCCCTGCCGATGAAAAACATCCCCACAGCGTGATGCTGCCACCATCATGCTTCACTGTGGGGATGGTGTTCTTGGGGTGATGAGGTGTTGGCTTTGCGCCAGACATAGCGTTTTCCTTGATGGCCAAAAAGCTCAATTTTAGTCTCATCTGACCAGAGTGCCTTCTTCCATATGTTTGGGGAGTCTCCCACATGCGTTTTGGCAAACACCAAACGTTTGCTTATTTTTTTCTTCAAGCAAAGGTTTTTTTCTAGCCACTCTTCCGTAAAGCCCAGCTCTGTGGAGTGTCGGCTTAAAGTGGTCCTATGGACAGATACTCCAATCTCCGCTGTGGAGCTTTGCAGCTCCTTCAGGGTTATCTTTGGTATTTTTGTTGCCTCTCGGATTAATGCCCTCCTTGCCTGGTCCATGAGTTTTGGTGGGCGGCCCTCTCTTGGCAGGTTTGTTGTGGTGCCATTTCTTTCCATTTTTTAATAATGGATTTAATGGTTGGATGTTCAAAGTTTCTGATATTTTTTTATAACCCAACCCTGATCTGTACTTCTCCAAAACTTTGTCCCTGACCTGTTTGGAGAGCTCCTTGGTCTTCATGGTGCCACTTGCTTGGTGGTGCCCCTTGCTTAATGGTGTAACAGACTCTGGGGCCTTTCAGAACAGGTGTATATATACTGAGATCATGTGACAGATCATGTGACACTTAGATTGCACACAGGTGGACTTTATTAAAGTAATTATGTGACTTCAGAAGGTAATTGGTTGCACCAGATCTAATTTAGGGGCTTCATAGCAAAGGGGTCGATTACAAATGCACGCACCACTTTTCCGTTATTTATTTTTTAGAATTTTTTGAAACAAGTTCTTTTTTTTTCACTTCACCAATTTGGACTATTTTGTGTATGTCCATTACATGAAATCCAAATAAAAATCAATTTAAATGACAGGTTGTAATGCAACAAAATAGGAAAAACGCCAAGTGGGATGAATACTTTTGCAAGGCAATTTATTTTGAAAAAGCTGTTGCGCAGCAACTCACTGCCTTCCTGAAGACAAATGATGTATACAAAACGCTCCAGTCTAGTTTTAGACCCCATCATAGTACTGAGACTACACTCGTGAAGGTGGTAAATTACCTTTTAATGACGTCAGACCAAGGCATCTGTCCTCGTGCTCCTTAGTGCCGCCTTTGACACCATCGATCACCACATTATTTTGGAGAGATTGGAAACCTTAATTGGTCTACACGGACAAGTTCTTGCCTGGTTTAGATCTTATCTGTCGGAAAGATATCAGTTTGTCTCTGTGGATGGTTTGTCCTCTGACAAATCAATTGTACGTTTCGGTGTTCCTCAAGGTTTCCGTTTTAGGACCACTATTGTTTTCACTATATAATCTACCTCTTGGTGATGTCATTCGGAAACACAATGTCAACATTCACTGCTATGCGGACGACACACAGCTGTACATTTCGATGAAATATGGTGAAGCCCCAAAATTGCCTACCCTGGAAGCCTGTGTTTCAGACATAAGGAAGTGGATGGTGACAAACTTTTTGCTTTTAAACACGGACAAAACAGAGACGCTAGTTCTAGGTCTCAATAAACTAAGAGATCTGCTGTTTGATCTGACAATTAATCTTGATGGTTGTACAGTCGTCTCAAATAAAACTGTTAAGGACCTCGGCATCACTCTGGACCCTGATCTCTCTTTTGAAAAACATATCAAGAATATTTCAAGGGCAGCTTTTTTCCATCTTCGTAACGTTGCAAAAATCAGAAACCTTTTGTCCATAAATTATGCAGTAAAGCTAATCCATGCTTTTGTCACTTCTATATTAGACTACTGCAATGCTCCACTCTCCGGCTACCCAGATAAAGCACTAAATAAACTTCAGTTAGTGCTAAATACGGCTGCTAGAATATTAACTAGAACAAGAAATTTGATCATATTACTCCAGTGCTAGCCTCTCTCTCTGGCTTCCTGTTGAGACTAGGGCTGATTTCAAGGTTTTACTGCTAACCTACAAAGCATTACATGGACTTGCTCCTACCTATCTCTCCGATTTGGTCCTGCCGTACATACCTACATGTACGCTATGGTCACAAGACGCTGCAGGCCTCCTTATTGTCCCTAGAATTTCAAAGAAAACAGCTGGAGGCAGGGCTTTCTCCAATAGAGCTACATTTTAATGGAATGGTCTGGCTGTGAGAGACGCAGAGTCGGTCTCGACCTTTAAGTCTTTACTGAAGACTCATCTCTTCAGTAGGTCCTATGATTGAGTGTACTCTGGCCCAGGGGTGCAAAAGTGAATGGCAAGGCACTGGAGTGACGAACCGCCCTTGCTGTCTCTGCCTGGCTGGCTCCCCTCTCTCCAATGGGATTCTCTGCCTCTGACCCTATTACGGGGGCTGAGTCACTGGCTTACTAGTGCTCTTCCATGCCGTCCCTAGGAGGGGTGCGTCACGTCGTGCCAGGCATTTTTAGCTATACTCGACTTGAGTGGGTCGAGTGGGTTGAGTCACTGTTGTGATCTTCCTGTCCGGTTTTGCACCCCCTCGGGCTATCTGGTGAAATTCTCCTGTCTTATCTGGTATCCTGTGTGAATGCTCTCTCTCTCTCTCTCTCTCTCTCTCTCTCTCTCTCTCTCTCTCTCTCTCTCTCTCTCTCTCTCTCTCTCTTCTCTCTCTCTCTCTCTCTCTCTCTCTCTCTCTCTCTGTCACGACTCTCCTTGTTCGGGCAGGCTTCGGCGTTCGTCGTCACCGGCCTTCTAGCCACTGCCGCTCCTCATCTCTCATCATCTCACCTCTCTCATCATTCCTTTTGTTTTGTCTTGTTTTTACACACACCTGGGTCATATCCCCTTATAAGTCCCTGTATAAGTATTCCCTCTGCCCCCAGGTCTTTGTGTGTGATTGTTTTATGTGGAGGTGTCAATAGCTCGTGGAGCTTTATGTACTGTATCGCTGGTGTGTTTTGTTTTCTCCAGTGCGCTGTTGTTACCGCACTGTAGTTGTTTTATGCATTGCTGCGTACCGCTGTATTTGCCGAATAAACAATTTATTCTGTGATTTACCCCTCCTGCGTCTGACTCCATCCAAATCACCCGCTACAGAATCACACATCCAACAGCATGGAGTCAGCAGGAGCGGGGAATATGCCTGGAGGCGTTGAGCGGGTCCAGGAGCATTCCAACATGTTAGCCAGCTTGGGCGAAGCAATGGATTGGGTTCTCCAGGTCGTCCAGCGCTTGGAGAGGAGAGGACCCGACCCTGTGGAACCAGCTGAGCGACCGGATCCAGCCACCCACACCCCAAGTCCCAGAGGTATTCACCTGTCTCGATCGAGGGAATACGATGGGACAGCGGCCCGCTGCCAGGGTTTCCTCCTGCAGCTGGACTTCTATTTTACCACCATCAGATCGGGAGAAAGTGTCCACCCTCGTCTCCTGCCTCTCGGGGAAAGCCCTGGAGTGGGCCAACGCGGTCTGGAGTGAAGGAGGAGACGCATTGGACAACTACGGGGAGTTCGCTCGCCTCTTCCGGGCAATCTTCGATCATCCCCCCGAAGGAAGAGAGGCGGGCGAGCGTCTGGTCCATCTGAGGCAGGGGACGAGGACCGCGTAAGACTTTGCCCTGGAGTTTAGAACTCTAGCAGCTGGGTCCAGGTGGAACGAGCGGGCCCTCATCAACCACTTCCGATGCAGCCTGCGAGAGGACGTCCGAAGGGAGCTAGCCTGCCGGGATACCACGTTGACCTTCAACCAACTGGTGGACATGGCCATCCGGTTGGACAACCTGCTGGCTTCGAGAGGACGTCCTGGAAGGGGCCTGCCCATTTCACCCCACCTCAACCCGGATCACGTTCCGATGGAGCTGGGTGGTGCAGCGATCCGGGAGAATGGAGGGCGACAGATCCAGTGTCACTCTTGTGGCATGAGAGGACATTCTGCTGCACGCTGTTGTCAGAGTTTTTCTGGGTCTGGTGGCGGCAGGCAGGGCACTCTCGCGTCACCCCAGTTAGCGCAAACCCACACTCGTTCAGAGCCCTCTGCTGCGCATTTCACCATCCACATCAACTTCCCTGATTACATGGTAGTTCCCCAGTGTAAGGCGCTGGTCGATAAAGGCGCAGCTGGGAGCTTAATGGACAGGTCTTTAGCTAATAGTCTACGAATTAAATTGGTTCCCCTGTCCATTCCATTGCCCATCAAAGCACTTGACAGTCGACCATTATGGGGATCATGTTTTGTTAGGGAGGTTACAGCACCAGTCACTATGATTACGCAGGAGACCCATAGGGAGCAAATCACCTTTTATATTATTGAGTCCCCTGATTTCCCTGTTGTGTTGGGCCTTCCCTGGCTAGCACTACACGACCCCACCTTTTCATGGCCGCAGAGGGTTCTCACGGAGTGGTCGCGAGAGTGTCAGGATAGGTGTCTAGCTGTTTCCGTTGGTGCAACCACGGTGGAAAGTCCAGACACTACCTCCACCGTGCGCATTCCCCCCGAATACCTCGACATGGCGCACGCGTTTTCCAAAAACCCAGGCGACCAAATTACCACCCCATCGGGCGGGGGATTGCACGATAAACCACCGGTTAGACGCTGTGCCTCCCAGGAGTCATGTATATCCCCTGTCGCAGGCTGAAACGGAGGCTATGGAGACATACGTCTCAGAGTTCCTGCGCCAGGGGTTCCCTCCACTTCACCCGCCTCCTCTGGTTTCTTTTTCGTGAAGAAGAAAGACGGAGGTCTGCGCCCTTGCATTGATTACTGTGCACTTAA
Organism: Coregonus clupeaformis; assembly: GCF_020615455.1. Lineage (NCBI taxonomy): Eukaryota > Metazoa > Chordata > Actinopteri > Salmoniformes > Salmonidae > Coregonus > Coregonus clupeaformis. The sequence goes on from NC_059199.1 coordinate 49,997,963, forward strand.
TCAAACTACCATTCGCTATATTTACCCTCTACCCCTCATCTCCTCTGTTATCGAATCATTGCATGGGGCGCGCTTCTTCACAAAATTAGATCTCAGGAGTGTGTACAACCTGGTGCGAGTGGAAAACTGTATTTAGCACAACCACGGGGCATTATGAATACCTGGTGATGCCGTACGGGTTGATGAATGCTCCATCAATCTTCCAGTCCTTTGAGAACGAGATGTTTCGGGACATGCTTGGTCGTGGTGTGGTGGTTTACATCGATGACATTTTGGTGTATTCTACTACGCGCGCCAAGCATGTGTCCCTGGTTCGCAGAGTGCTGGACCGACTGTTGGAGCATGACCTACAGTGAGGGAAAAAAGTATTTGATCCCCTGCTGATTTTGTAGGTTTGCCCACTGACAAAGAAATGATCAGTCTATAATTTTAATGGTAGGTTTATTTGAACAGCGAGAGACAGAATAACAACAACAAAAATCCAGAAAAACGCATGTCAAAAATGTTATAAATTGATTTGCATTTTAATGAGGGAAATAAGTATTTGACCCCCTCTCAATCAGAAAGATTTCTGGCTCCCAGGTGTCTTTAATACAGGTAACGAGCTGAGATTAGGAGCACACTCTTAAAGGGAGTGCTCCTAATCTCAGCTTGTTACCTGTATAAAAGACACCTGTCCACAGAAGCAATCAATCAATCAGATTCCAAACTCTCCACCATGGCCAAGACCAAAGAGCTCTCCAAGGATGTCAGGGACAAGATTGCAGACCTACACAAGGCTGGAATGTTCTACAAGATCATCGCCAAGCAGCTTGGTGAGAAGGTGACAACAGTTGGTGCGATTATTCGCAAATGGAAGAAACACAAAATAACTGTCAATCTCCCTCGGCCTGGGGCTCCATGCAAGATCTCACATCGTGGAGTTGCAATGATCATGAGAACAGTGAGGAATCAGCCCAGAACTACATGGGAGGATCTTGTCAATGGTCTCAAGGCAGCTGGGACCATAGTCACCAAGAAAACAATTGGTAACACATTACACCGTGAAGGACTGAAATCCTGCAGCGCCCGCAAGGTCCCCCTGCTCAAGAAAGCACATATACAGGCCCGTCTGAAGTTTGCCAATGAACATCTGAATGATTCAGAGGAGAACTGTGTGAAAGTGTTGTGGTCAGATGAGACCAAAATCGGGCTCTTTGGCATCAACTCAACTCGCCATGTTTGGAGGAGGAGGAATGCTGCCTATGACCCCAAGATCACCATCTCCATAGTCAAACATGGAGGTGGAAACATTATGCTTTGGGGGTGTTTTTCTGCTAAGGGTACAGGAGAAATTCACCACATCAAAGGGAGGTGAGAACCTCCTTCCCTCAGCCAGGGCATTGAAAATGGGTCGTGGAAGGGTATTCCAGCATGACAATGACCCAAAACACACGGCCAAGGCAACAAAGGAGTGGCTCAAGAAGAAGCACATTAAGGTCCTGGAGTGGCCTAGCCAGTCTCCAGGCCTTAATCCCATAGAAAATCTGTGGAGGGAGCTGAAGCCTCGAAACCTTAATGACCTGGAGAAGATCTGCAAAGAGGAGTGGAACAAAATCCCTCCTGAGATGTGTGCAAACCTGGTGGCCAACTACAAGAAACGTCTGACCTCTGTGATTGCCAACAAGGGTTTTGCCACCAAGTACTAAGTCATGTTTTGCAGAGGGGTCAAATACTTATTTCCCTCTTTAAAATGCAAATCAATTTATAACATTTTTGACTTGCGTTTTTCTGGATTTTTTTGTTGTTATTCTGTCTCTCACTGTTCAAATAAACCTACCATTAAAATTATAGACTGATCATGTCTTTGTCAGTGGGCAAACATAAAAAATCAGCAGGGGATCAAATACTTTTTTCCCTCACTGTATATGCCAAGGCAGAAAAGTGTCTGTGCTTCCAACAATCCGTCTCCTTCCTCGGATACCACATTACCACCTCAGGTATGGAGATGGAGGGAGACCGCATTTCAGCCATGCGTAATTGGCCGACTCCAACCACGGTAAAGGAGGTGCAGCGCTTCATTGGCTTTGCCAATTACTATCAGAGGTTTATCCGGGGCTTTGGCAAGGTCGCAGCTCCCATCACCTCTCTGTTGAAGGGTGGGCCGTCCCGGCTCCGCTGGTCTGCTGAGGCTGACAGGGCTTTCAGTAACCTGATTGCTCTGTTCACCTCAGCCCTGGTACTGGCCCATCCCGATCCATCATTGCCATTCGTAGTGGAGGTGGATGCATTTGAGGTAGGGGTAGGCGCTGTCCTATCACAACGCTCGGGCACGCCACCCAAGATCACGTTGGTGATCGGGAGCTGTTGGCTGTTGCCAGACCAGGTGGGCCTTGTTCTTCACCCGGTTTGATTTCACGCTGTCCTATATACCAGGCACAAAGAACGTGAAGGCAGACCCACTGTCACGGCTGTATGACACAGAGGAGAGGCCCATAGACAACACCCCCATACTCCCGGCCTCCTGCATTGTGGCACCGGTAGTGTGGGCGGTGGACGCGGACATAGAGCGGGCATCATGCACAGAGCCATCTCCACCTCAGTGCCCAGCTGGGCTGTGGTACGTGCCGTCTAGTGTCCGTGATCATATTATCTATTGGGCAAACACGTCCCCCTTCTCTGGTCACCCAGGCATTGGACGTACAGTGCGCTGTCTGACCGGGAAGTACTGGTGGCCTACCTTGGCTAAGGATGTGAGGGTGTATGTCTCCTCCTGCTTGGTATGCGCCCAGAGTAAGGCACCTAGGCACCTTCCAGCTGGTAAGTTACATCCCTTACCAGTTCCACAGCGGCCATGGTCCCACTTATCGATTTACTTCCTAACTGATCTTCCCCTCTCTCAGGGTAACACCACCATCCTGGTCGTTGTGGACCGCTTTTCTAAAGCCTGCCGCCTCCTTCCTCTGCCCGGTCTCCCCACGACCCTGCAAACTGTGGAAGCCCTGTTTACTCACGTCTTCCGGCACTACGGGGTGCCGGAGGACATAGTGTCTGACTGGGGTCCCTAGTTTACGTCTAGGGTCTGGAAGGCGTTCATGGAACGTCTGGGGATCTCGGTCAGCCTGACCTCTGGGTTTCACCCCGAATCTAATGGGCAGGTGGAACGGGAGAATCAGGATGTGGGTAGGTTCCTGCGGTCCTACTGCCAGGACCGGCCGGGGGAGTGGTCGGTGTTCTTGCCATTGGCCGAATATGCCCAGAACTCTCTCCGCCACTCCTCCACTAACCTATCTCATGTCAATGTGTTTTAGGGTATCAGCCGGCCCTGGCGCCGTGGCATCAGAGCCAGACCGAAGCTCCTGCGGTGGATGACTGGTTTCGGCACGCGGAGGAGACGTGGAACGCCACCCATATCCACCTCCAGTGCGCCGTGTGTCGCCAGAAAGCCAACGCTGCCCCGGTCTTTGTACTGGGTGATCGGGTCTGGCTCTCAACCCGGAACCTGCCCCTGCGCCTGCCCTGCCGGAAGCTGAGCCTGCGGTTTGTGGGGCCATTCAAAGTCCTGAGGAGAGTTAACGAGGTTACGTATAGGTTGCTGCTCCCTCCTGATTACCGTGTTAACCTCTCGTTTCACGTATCTCTCCTCAGGCCGGTGGTGGCTGGTCCGCTCCAGGAGTCTGAGGTGCGCGAGGTCCCTCCGCCCCATTGAGGGGGCCCCGGCGTATTCCGTCTGTTCCATCCTGGATTCGAGGCATCGAGTGGGGGCTTTCAGTACCTCGTGGAATGGGAGGGGTACGGTCCAGAGGCGCGGTGCTGGGTCTCGGTGAGGGATGGCCTCGATCCCTCCCTTTTGCGGGATTTCCACCGTCAGACATCTGGCTCGCCCTGCTCCGCGTCCTCCTGGCCGTCCCCGAGGCCGGTGTCGGCGCGCTGCTGTAGCTTCGCATCAAGGGGGGGATACTGTCACGACTTACTCCGAAGTTGCCTCCTCTCCTTATTCGGGCAGGCTTCGGCGTTCGTCGTCACCGGCCTTCTAGCCACTGCCGCTCCTCATCTCATCATTCCATTTGTTTTGTCTTGTTTTTACACACACCTGGTTCATATCCCCTCATCAGTCCCTGTATAAGTATTCCCTCTGCCCCCCATGTCTTTGTGTGTGATTGTTTCTTGTGGAGGTGTCGATAGCTCGGTGGAGCTTTATGTACTGTATCGCCGGGATTTTCACCCGTGTGTTTTGTTTTCTCCAGGGCGCCGTTGTAACCGCACTGTAGTTGTTTTACGCATTGCTGCGTACCGCTGTATTTGCAGAATAAACCATTTATTCTGTGATTTACCCCTCCTGCGCCTGTTCCATCCAAATCACCCGCTACACTCTCTCTCTCTCTCTCTCTCTCTCTCTCTCTCGGAGGCCCTGAGCCCTAGGACCTTACCTCAGGACTACCTGACCTAATGACTCCTGGCTGTCCCCAGTCCACCTGGTTGTGCTGCTGATCTAGTTTCTGCTGTTTTGCCTGTGGCTATGGAACCCTGACCTGTTCACCGGACGTGCTACCTTGTCCCGGATCTGCTGTTTTCGACCGTCTCTCTCTCTCTCTCTCCTTCCCTCCCTCTCTCTATCTCTCTACCGCACCTGCTGTCTCGACCTCTGAATGCTCGGCTATGAAAAGCCAACTGACATTTACTCCTGAGGTGCTGACCTGTTGCAACCAATGTGATTATTATTTGACCCTGCTGGTCATCTATGAACGTTTAAACATCTTGGAGAAAAATCTGGCTTTAATGGCCATGTACTCTTATAATCTCCACACGGCCAAGCCAGAAGAGGACTGGACACCTCTCATAGCCTGGTTCCTCTCTAGGTTTCTTCCTAGGTTCCTGCCTTTCTAGGGAGTCTTTCCTAGCTACCATGCTTCTACATCTGCATTGCTTTCTGTTTGGGATTTTAGGCTGGATTTCTGTATAAGCACTTTGTGACATCTGCTGATGTAAAAAGGGCTTTATAAATACATTTGATTTGATTTGTTATTTTGGGGTGTGAATATGAGATGTCATCCATTAACGGTTTTGTTTCATGTTCTTATCTAACAGATGTGTTTCATTATATGAATGGAATTCTTACCTCTGTTTCTTTGAAGATAATTGCCATTATTTAAACTTGTTTATTTGGAATATCAATGAAGAAGGTTTCAGATAATCAGAAGACCCCAAGAAAGGAACATACAAAAGTTTCAGGGGATCTTTAAACAATCTCAAGCGTCATCATGCACATCACACAACCTAATCCAAGCTCCTACGTCCTATTACGATGGTAGTGTATGGTAGATCCGTGTTCCCGGGGCGAGGCTAGTGACAGGTGGCCCAGGTGGCAGACGATGCAATGTGTGATCAGGAGCGGCTTTAACCCTGCCCTACACTGCAAATATTGACCTGGGGACAACACACGGCAGGAACAGAGAGAGAGAGAAAGGAGGATAGTCAGTGCCTTAGGAGCTAAGGACACCTCAGCATTCTGAGAGAGAGCAAGAAAGAACAAAGGAAAGAGGAAAACACAGCCTTAGTTAGGGACACCTCAGCATTCTGAGAGAGAGGGAAGGAGCAAATAAGAAAGAGAGAAGGCTAAGGACAGCTCAGCATTCCACTGCTCCAACATCCACACTAGAATTCATGTCAACCTGAGTTCCGGTCCAATGTGATAAACTACGTAGTCCTATCCTTTTGCATTTCACATAGGTTAAACAGCAAACACTCCACACCAACTCATATTACATCAGAATGCCATTCTGAATGATGTCTCTGCACTCCCATAAATCCAGATTTACATCTTGTTGTTGTAAATGTCATCATTCAAACATGGATTTATGGCACAGTGGAATAAAATAAACAAATGAGTGCAGACATCATTCAGAATGGGATTCGAATGTAATATGCGTTGGTGTGGTGTGTTTTAGAGTGTTTTCTAATATGCACTAGTCACATTTTCATATTGCATTATAGTCAATGGCAAGTGATGACTCAGCAAAATGTGACAACCAATTTTCTCAGTAATTAAACAAAATATACACCAAAAACAGCACAAAAGGAGTGAAAATAAGGCCACATGTAAAAATTGGTAAACTTCCCCTTCAATCTTTTAAATAATTTTGTTTACTTTATGAAAGGTCATTTATTACTATTTCTATTTTTTATTTAATGTTTTATCTTTATCTTTAACTCTGCGTTGTTGGAAAGGGACCTGTAAGTAAACATTTCACTGTTGTTTTCGAAGCATGTGACAAATAAAATTTGGTTTTATTGAGAATTATGTCAATCTTATGGATCTGACCTGAACCATGAACTGACTAATAGCCCCGATATCAAATCAGATTCCTCGATTTAATGCTGACCTGTCCTTGGAGCTGAGCCAACTATTATGATTCAACAGTTCCGTTACCCATTCTTATTATATAAGGAAAACGTACCATAACAACACTATCAAATCCTACTTTAACCAGACTTAATGATATACCTTAAAATGGCTGTGTCCGTTAGTGACATAACGGAGAGAAAGTCTAAATTCTAGAATCAATGGAGCTTTCTGCCTCCACACATTCCATCAGAGCTTTGGGGGGAGAGAGGGAGAGGGTTGGTGGGTGGGAGGGGCCATCAGGTGAGCTTGGGGCTGGTGTATAAGAGCAGGTCCAGGTGAGAGAGAAGGGACACGGCAGTACGAGGAGCTGCAGAGAACAGGAGACACACAAAGGTACCACGGAGAACAGGTAGGAAATAAATCTCTCCCTCCACCACAATGGAAGCGTTATTCTCTAACCACAAATCTCTCTTCCCTTATCCCTCAATCTGATCCTTTTCCTGGTAAATGTGCCTTAAATGCTGGGAACTTTTTCAGACTCTTTCAGTCTAAAAAAACTTGAACAACTCTGAATAGATGTGCAATTACTTGTAATTCTGCATGGCAGTTATTCATTCATTATTGTTTCCACTCAGCTATACTGTTGGGTTATAATAGTATGATGATAGAAGTAGATTATCTGTGCAGTTTTGTGACATGCATGTGGTATCTGGGTCTGTATTCACAATGATTCAGAATAGGAGTGCTGATATAGGATCAGTTTTGACTTATGGATCATAATGATTAAAATGATATGGACAGGGGGGACCTGATCACAGATCAGCACTCCTACCTACTCTGAGATGCTTATTGAACTCTGTTTCCTTCCAGAAAGGTATTAATCATGATCCGAGGTCTGCTGTCGGTGCTGTTGGTCCTGGTGGCCGTAGCCGTGTCTTCATCTCTGGCTAAGCCTGAGAAGAACATCGCGAAGAGGGGGAAGAGGATCCCTCAGACTCTCTCTAGAGGTAACACTCCCTCCCCTTATTATTTCTCAAAGCTTATCACAGTGTAGTGTTTTAATGAATGAAAGAAAGGTTTTAAGAGTACAGTACACTTTCTCATTTTCCTCATTCTAAAGCACTGGTCAGTATGGTCTGAGATATATAATGAATAGAGCTGACATACGATTCCTTATTCTACATGTCAGTAGAGGCATGTCTGTTCTACGCAATATATATCTACCTGAATGTTCTGTAATGTTGCACCTTCCTGAGCAGACCCCAGGTATTCTGACACTGTTCTTCCTGTCGGTCTCCTGTAGGCTGGGGTGATCAGCTGGTCTGGGCTCAGACCTATGAGGAAGCTCTGTACTGGGCCAGGGCACAGTGAGTGAACAAACGTTTATTGCTACGTGCGAAATGGCATCCTATTTCTTATGTGGTGCACAATAGGGAATAGGGTGTTATTTCACATAAATATAATAGATCTGGATAGCTGATGTGTTATCTTTGCAAAAAAACAAATACATTTCAAGGCATTCCTTGGAATCTCTTTTCTATTCTATTCTATTTTATTTTATTCATATTCTATTCTATTCTATTGTAACCAGAACTACTTTGTCTCCACAGGAACAAGCCTCTGATGGTCATCTTCCACCTGGAGGACTGTCCCCACAGCGCATGTAAGACCCTGACCTATAGCAAATAAGCTGCCACTATGTTGCACTTTCCTGAACAGACCTCAGGTCAAAGTCCCTCCCTTGGCTAGTTATGTGTCCTGGCATTCTCCCAAATTGTGATGCATCACTCAGTTGTATTAGATGCCAGGACTTGTTTAAACAGCCATTATCACATTCGTAGTAGAACAAACAGGACTCTGTTTGCCAAGGTGGTATATACCCGTAGCATCCTGCTGCCATGTATGGGAGAGGACAATAAAACTCTTAAGGTCTCTTAAGTCAATATAACATATTTATTTTGTGTATCCAGCCATGAAGAAGGCCTTCGCTGAAGACAAGGACATCCAGAAGGTAGCTGATGAAGACTTCATCATCCTCAATCTGGTGGTGAGTTTTAAATTCAGACTTTGGAAAACATTACTAGAATCATGCCACGCACAATACCTACATTAATTATCTTTTGATCTATTCGATTTTCTGATTTTATTTGATACTTTTTTGTATTCATATTTTACTTTTATTTTTTATTTTTCAAACATACTTTTAGTATTTAGAAATACATAAATAATTCATATGTGTTACTCTCCCTGTGTTATCAGTATGAAACCACAGACAAGCATCTCTCCCCTGATGGCCAGTACGTCCCCAGAATCATCTTTGTTGGTGAGTGATGATGTCACGTTTTCCATGCAGCATTACATGCGAACGAATGTCAATATTTTGTCTATGATGGCATCAAACAAAAGCAACAGATTTTAATCAGTAGTTCTCTCTCTCTCGCTCTCTCTCTCTCTTTCCCCCTCTCTCCCCCCCTCTCTTTCTCTCCCCTCAGATCCCTCTATGACAGTGAGAGCTGACATCACAGGACGCTACTCCAACCGTATGTACGCCTATGAGCCTTCTGACATCAAACTCTGTGAGTACAACTTGATCTTTTCTCTCTTTTGACTGTTTGATTGCATACTAACAGTTTACATACTGTTAATAAATCAGTATTTAGTAGATTATAAATATTTAAGCATTTATACACATTTATAAGCTTTTATAAATGTAAGGCATTACAAAGTGTAACCAGACTGTTTTATAATTAATTCAAATAAATTACATTTGGCCATTAGTGCCATCAACAACAACAAAAAATTACTCCTCTGTGAGAAACAACCTGCTCCTTAGCGACTCTTGTGTGACTTAGTCTTACATTTATCATGAGTGACTTAGTCTTGACTTCTCTTGAGTGACTTTTGACTTCTCTTGAGTGACTTAGTCTTGACTTCTCTTGAGTGACTTTTGACTTCTCTTGAGTGACTTAGTCTTGACTTCTCTTGAGTGACTTAGTCTTGACTTCTCTTGAGGGACTTAGTCTTGACTTCTCTTGAGTGACTCTTCATTTTCCCTTCACCCTACAGTGTTGAGCAACATGCAGAAGGCCAAGAAGCTGCTGAAGACTGAGTTGTAAGCACTGACAAAGCATGTGACCCGTTGACCATTGGCCTCGGACCTCAGAGGTTTTCTGAACATTCTCAGAACATTCTCAGAATGATCTCTGGAGCCTAGGAGTCAGCCAGTGGCATACTGTCACCATGTAACCTTAAGCACTGGAAAGAACTAGTCTTCACTTTCACAAAATCCATTTCTATTTTTTACATTCTGTTATTTTCCCTGAAACTCTCGATCTTTGTAATGTATTGCTTACATCTGAGATGCAATTCTTAAATGATGTGTGCATCATTGTAAAATGTAACCAGATTATCTGAGTGTATAAACTTTTTTACCCTTCATGATGATGACTCAAGTTAAAAGGGCTATTGAAAAGAGAGAAAGTGTGTGTGTGTGTGTGTGTGTCAATGTGTGTATGTGTGTGTGTGTGTGTGTAGCTAAAGAGTGAGTGCTGACATCCTGGTCACATCCTGAATGGTCGGGCCATTGGGGGTTTGAAAGGACTTTTCCTGAGTCACTGCCTGGTAGCCTGGTTACTGAACCAGTCACAGCCTGGTTGCCTGACTACCGAACCTCAACCAATGCCTTTGTTGTATAACGGGGCTTCCTTCTTAAGCAGACCACTGGTTGGTCGGGAATGACACACACATGCATACACGCACGCACGCGCACACACACTGAGTGACCTGAGTAATTATCATTGTTCTTCATGGGAATGTATGCGAATTATATGCCAGAAAGCAAATAAAGCATTACTTACTCTCATTCCACCTGTGGAAAGATTTTAGTTTCTTGGAAATGCTCAGGCTACTGCTATGAGCTGGGCTCTACATTTTGCAACTTCACTAGTTGTGTTTCTACGGAAACAGAGCCCAACTAACCCAGTGACTGTCAACTGGTCAACTTGACTGGGCATTGGTGGGAATTGGGTTACCCTCATTGTTGAAAGGAAAGCCCAAGAACAGAAACTGGGTATGAAATAGATCTAAAATATCTATTTTATTGTGATTTCTTGTACAAAGGCACAGGTACCTAGTTCACAGAACCATCAGTAGCAGTAGCACACACTAGCAGAGACATGATGCAGCAGCACACACACACAATGGACTGCCAGGCTTTGTAACACTATCAGCAGAACAAAGCAGATCATATTTTCTTTCAGGTCAGTCTTCCCCAGCATTTCATAGTGTTGATATTCAGACAGCATAAGCAATTGACTCTAACATTAATGCATTTTGTTTAGCAGATTTCTAATAATTAGGAATGTTTACACAGAAATATATATACAGAGCACAAAACAAATGTAATACTGTGTAGCATAATGACTTAAAGTAAAGGCAACAACAAGCTGCTTAAATAGTTGTAGGTATGTAGTATCAGCATACAATTGTCAACAGCACGCTATAGTCCTTCAGTTATTGAGTGTTAAAATCAAATGTACAAATATTCAATGATATCTTCAGTCACCATGTGCTCAAAATAATACAAACTGTTCTTCATTATGTCAGTCATGGTCTGTAATACAGGAGTGATTCAGTAGTCACAACATCACAGTTCACATGCTCTAATACAGGTCTGAGCATAGTGAACGCTTGTATCAAATATCAAATGTATTCTTTGAAAACGTTGATTCCAAGAGGAGATTTGTAATCGGAAGCAGAGCCATATATGTATGAGAGGTTAAATACAGGATATGATTGTGATTGGGAGTGGTCTCAGGTGTCCTATTAGGGTAATAGGTTCATGCAGCATTTTAATATACAGCCGGATCATGTTCATTAGGGCACACAATGGAAAACATTTTGCAACGGAAAATGTAAAGGTAAATGTAGTTCCTCCTGTCTCAGTCAGTTTTCTCCCGTTTGGTGCCCTAATGAACATGACCCAGTTATTTTCCAGACACACACCTTCATGAAACACCACACAAAGGCCTGCTGCTTCGCTCAGCTGGTGAAAACACACACAAGTCACTCGCTTATTTACAAACACAGCCCCTAAAACAGGCAGCCACCTGGAGAGCTACTTGGTATGCAGCTTTTGCTCCGGCCCTGCTTTAACTAATACAACCAATTCAGCTGAAAATGGTCCCGATGAGCAGCTAATTTGTTTAGAATCAGATGTGTTAGTGTTACAGTTAGAGTAGGGCTGGAGCAAAAGCCTGCACATCCAGTAGCTCACCAGGAGGAGGGTTGGCCACTCCCAGGGTGTGGGGTGAGGGGGGCGGGGCACAGAGCCAGCAGTTGCCAGCGGTTACAGGAAGGCGCTGGGATTGGCTCGAGGGTCCTTCTGGTTCCTGTATTGATACGTTAGCCATACCCCCAGGATCTGCAACAGGAAGAATAAACATTACTGGACCCAGTTTTATCATACTGACCCTACTAATAATAGATCATATACTGTAAATATACATTTTCATTCTCTATTAGATTTCATAAACTGCAGCTCAAGATAGGCCGGTTTACTGTTAAAAGAAATCACAATTTTAAAGCACTATATAAGTTGATTGAATGCTTGATTGATACACCAGAACATTCCCTGACTGTATATAAAGGGAGATCTCACCTCAGTGAAGCTGAAGAAGAGGCCTATCCCGCCCACGAAGCGCAACACCTCTCCTGCATGCGCCTGGATCTGCTCAGCACACGGTGAACAGGAGTGGTTGGGGAAACAGGCCTGTAGAGGGGGCACAGATGGACCAGTTAGCCAGGAAAACTGCTTTACAGCCACAATACTGAATATACAGCAGCTGATATCATCAGAACCAGTTTGATACAAATATTATAAATAATATCAGAGCCATATCAACACAGATGTTTTAGACCATCACATTCGTTGTAATGATATATCTTGGTATGTACCAACAGAGCTTGTGACCTGAGATAGAGAGGTCAAATACAACATACAGTAGATTCAGATTCAGTGCACCAGAGGGTTCATTTGTTAGTGCTTACAGCATCACAGGTCCCGTTGTTGTCTACGTGGTAGAAGCCACAGCAGTTGAGACTCTTCTCTACATCTCTCTGGGTGGTATGAGAGTTGTTCCATCCCACCTCCAACAGGTGTTCCTAAAACAGGGGTACAGCAAGCACTGACCACCATAGATACACTCATATACAGATATAGGTGCATTACAATGCCTGTATACACAGGACCAGACATTCCTAAGGTAGTCTACTGATCTAGACCCGGATGGAGGTCAGTCTGAAAAAAATAGTGATTTTGCTTCTAAGAATATACTCCATAGTGCATGGAACCGGAACACACCGCAGTGCAGAGACATGGGAGGTCCCTAGATCTGAGATTTCACCACAACATTCACCAATAACAGACACATCATGATTCATTAGCATATGTTGTCTTGTATCTATCTAGTATTTAATCACAAGGTTTCTGTGATTTGTCTGAAAAGTTGTTTTTGTTCCTCTAGCACTTAAAGCAATGTTGTTGTGATTGACAGCAGTTGGTGTTCCTACCTGCTGATCCTTGTTGATGGCTAGACAGGCGCTGGAGACAGAGAACTGGACGATGAACACCATGAAGAGGATGATCATATACTGGGGTCCAATGTCAAGGAATAACATTCCAATACACACATTCTCAACACAGAGCTTTTGTAGTTTTGAACCCAGTTGGTCACACTTCCGAAGGCGGAGGTTACTTATTTCCAACAGTCAACGGGCTGCAACTGTTTTATTTCTCTAAACTTTTGTATTAGTAATATGGAATATTATAGATGAATACTGTAATAATGTAATGTAATAATGTAATAATAACACTGTAATAATGACTGAAAGCCAGTCAGTATTATGCCCTGATGACTAAGCCAGAAGCAGGGGTCGCAGGCTGACTACAATGTGTAATACGATACTGGACCTGGTCTCACAGATGTTACTGCGTGTGCATGCCATGCATGAATGGAAAATCAGCAGGGATTTTTCCACAACATACAGTAGGGTAGGGGTAAGAGATCAGTACAGCCTGGAAAACAAGTAATGGATAAACAACAAGGGGCTATGAGTCCTATTGAAATAAAGCACAACGGGTGAAGATAAAGGACGACGTGGAGAGGATTGTCTCATTCAGACAATCCCTTTTGGCGAGCTGCTGAAGCTATTGGAAAAGCTTATTGAAACTTCAGTTATTTTGAATTTAACACATAGCCTACCCAAGGCCTCAATCTACTTGACCTGAAACCTGACACCAAACCTGAACTCAAGCCATAATTCAAATTCTAGACCCCAAATTCACTTTGGTCTTGGGTCAGGTCAAGTCTGCCTTGGTGGAAGGTTAGGATACGAAGAAGAGTAGGACCTGGTGGTGCTTAATGGCCCCGATGAGGCCGACCAATGCCACGAAGAACAGGAACACGCCCACTCCAATGACTCCGCCCACCACCTGGAAGCTAGACACCAGGCCGAACCACTTCCCCCACGCAGCGATGCCGATCATCAGCAGACTCACCATCTAGAGAGGGAGGGACGGATAGACAGATAAATAGACAGGCAGGCACAGACACAAACACAAACAGAGAGAAAGAAAGTTTGTGTGGACGTTGACCACAAACTATCAGATAGGCTTACAGGTTATGGTATGTAATAAAATGTAATTGCAGCGGTACAACCGGTAAGGAGGACACAGGCTACACCTCAGACTACATGCTTTTAGAAATAGACAGGGGTGCAACTTTGGTTTTAGAAGTGGGGGGGACATATACAAATAAATAAAAAGAATAATCCAGTCGGATAAACACTCAATCAATCAATCAAATGTATTTATAAAGTCCTTTTTACATCAGCAGATGTCACAAAGTGCTATACAGAAACCCAGCCTAAAACCCCAAACAGCAAGCAATGCAGATATAGAAGTACGGTGGCTAGGAAAAACTCCCTAGAAAGGCAGAAACCTGGGAAGAAACTGTGATGTCACGAGAGGCTACACAGCTTTCAGCGGGATTGCTCAAGTAGTGCAAGGAGACCAGGTTCAACCAAAACAAGGATTTTATTAAAGGTCTTGGGAAACTAACGAAAGTATAACACAATTCTGTTCTCTGGTGGCTCTTTAAGGGTTAACAGTTCAGGGATGTCTCTTCCACATCCAAAATCATAACTCTCCCTCGCTCAAATAACTTTTCCCCAGTCTTACTGTATTCCACGTTGCAGCTAGTGGCCAACCCAGCAAAACGTCCTTCCAAATGTCCCACACGTATTTCCACAGGTGCATATATCCAAAGGTGAGTATTTCCCAAAGGTAAGTATCTCCAAATCCTTATATTCCTCATGGAAGTGGACGTGCAGCACTCTTGTCCTCCAGAGAGCCCAGGTTGGAGACTGTGTCTCTTCCCTTTCCAAACCTTCAGCTCATCAGCTCCTCATTTGTTCCAGCTGCGTGGGAAGATTGGCCATAGAGGGGTGGAGTTCCCGACCATACCAGCAGATGGAGCCATAGCTGTCTGGGTTTGCAGCCACCTCAGGGGGATGTAACGTCCCTCCAGGACACAGCCTCTCGTGACATCACACATCCCCCTCCTCGGGACCGACGTCCTCGTCGGGGTAAAGGCAGCGAAGAAGGCATCACGCCGGGAGAGGGCGTCCGCATTGCCGTGGTGCTTGCCAGCCTGCTCTCTCTTCAACTCCTCCACCTCTAGGACCAGGGACTCCGCCTCCTGTTGTCTCTCCTTGAGTTTCTTACTGAACGCATCAGCCTTGGTTTTAGCAGAGTTTAGCTTCTGTTGAGCAGCTTTCAGTTCCTTCTCTCTCTCTGCCTCCGCATTCTTCATCTTGTTCTCCAACACCTTGTACTTCTCCTCTGCCTTCTTCTGGACCTCCTTACTACTGCGCAGGGTCTCCTCACACTCCTCGATGGTCCTGCGCAGCCTCTCCAGCTCCTCCTGTTGCTTAGGGAAGGAGCTCTGTTGGAGTTTAGCCTGGAGGATATCTAACTCTTCTGTCTTCATGTCTAACTGTTGCTTTAACAAACGATACCTCTCAGCGGTCCCCTTCAGACCAGACAGTTCTTTGTCCAGATTCTGTAGCTCCGTCTCTGTGTCGGTCTGGGCACCTGCCATCCCTATCAGAGCCCGGGCGGGAGTGAGTAACTCGGAGTATTGCACCGGAGCCTTCCCAGGATGAGTCTTGCCTCTCCGTTTCCGAGGTACTCGGGTTATCCTCTCCTGAGACTCTCTCCAGAGTGGGTAAAAGGCTGGGCAGTCTCGTCCAATTAGGACAGGGACGGGGAGGGAATCAACCACCCCCTGCCGTCGTGTGTATGGTTCCCCGTGTGCTGGTCATTGTAAGTTCAGTAATGGGGTATTCTCTGGTGTCCCCATGGACACAGGAAACTGGGAGGACTTTCCCCGGGGGTCAGACACGTTGGGCCCACCAAATCCTTACGCACCAGGGTGGCCCGGCTACCAGAATCCAGTAAGGCCTCCACATCATGGTGATTCACAGTTACCGGGCAGGTGGGGGTCGATCTGGGCCGCCATCTACGACTCCCAAGAGCGAGGCAAAACGGTGTGTGGGTGCTGAGCTGGAGGACTCCGCAGTGGGCATAGGTTCATCGGCTGGCTTCCCACACTGCCAGGAGATATGTCCCATCTCCCCACACCGGTAACACTGTCGAGTTTCCCCCTCCTGGTGTACTCTTCTTGGACCCGCCTGGTTTCTGGCTCCCCCTGGAGCCGGGATAAGTCCTGACGTGGCTGGGTTCGAGACCTTGGGGTCCTTTGGACGGGCTCTTCCCATTTGTGGTGGGGCCGCACTCCTGGGGTCTTTTCGGGAAGCATTCAGCATCTCCGCTGTGGCCTGGTACTTTTCCACAGCTTCCACGGTCAGATCAGCCGTGGTCAAGGCCTGTTGACTGATGAACCGTTTTGCCTCATAAGGCAGGGGCGCGTAGGTAACGATCCACCACAACGGCCTCCACCACCGCCGCTGCTGTATTCCTCTGCGGATCCAGCCATTTCCTTGCGATTCGGACAAGTTCATGCATCTGCGCCCGAGGAGGTTGGTCTGGTTGGAAGGTCCAACCGTGAAAGCGCTGGGCCATACCAAACTTTGTGAGTCCATATCTGCTGAGGATCTCAGACTTCAGGGCATCATAGTCAGTAACCTGGTCAGGGCCCAGGTCCCGGACAGCATTCAGCGATTCCCGGTTAGAAAGGGGGCTAACAGACCAACCCACTGTTGCTTGGGCCAGGCTTCCCTAGTGGCCGTGGCCTCAAATGCATGCAGGTATGCCTCAATGTCATCGGTAGCTCCCATCTTAGATATAAAGTCACTTGCCTTTATTGGGCGGGTATTTTGGACAACCCTCTGTCTCTGCAACTGCAATTCCTCTGCCTTCAGCAGGTTGGCTTTCTTTTGCTCCTCCAAGAGAGCCACGTTTGCTTGCATCTGGGCTTGCTGGCCAGCAACAAGGGCTTTCAATATGTCCTCCATTTCAGTCGGCGGGGAGCCTACGGCCAACTTGGAAAACTGGGTGATCAAACCTTCGGTATCCTCCTCTGACATGCACTATTAACGCTTAGCGTGCCCGTATTCTCCACCATCTGTGATGTCACGAGAGGCTACACAGCTTTCAGCGGGATTGCTCAAGTAGTGCAAGGAGACCAGGTTCAACCAAAACAAGGATTTTATTAAAGGTCTTGGGAAACTAACGAAAGTATAACACAATTCTGTTCTCTGGTGGCTCTTTAAGGGTTAACAGTTCAGGGATGTCTCTTCCACATCCAAAATCATAACTCTCCCTCGCTCAAATAACTTTTCCCCAGTCTTACTGTATTCCACGTTGCAGCTAGTGGCCAACCCAGCAAAACGTCCTTCCAAATGTCCCACACGTATTTCCACAGGTGCATATATCCAAAGGTGAGTATTTCCCAAAGGTAAGTATCTCCAAATCCTTATATTCCTCATGGAAGTGGACGTGCAGCACTCTTGTCCTCCAGAGAGCCCAGGTTGGAGACTGTGTCTCTTCCCTTTCCAAACCTTCAGCTCATCAGCTCCTCATTTGTTCCAGCTGCGTGGGAAGATTGGCCATAGAGGGGTGGAGTTCCCGACCATACCAGCAGATGGAGCCATAGCTGTCTGGGTTTGCAGCCACCTCAGGGGGATGTAACGTCCCTCCAGGACACAGCCTCTCGTGACATCACAAAACCTAGAGAGGAACCAGGCTCTGAGGGGTGGCTAGTCCCCTTCTGGCTGTGCCGGGTGGAGATTATAACTGTACATGGCCATTAAGGGCAGATTTTTTTCCAAGATGTTAAAACGTTCATAGATGACCAGCAGGGTCAAATAATTATCACAGTGGTTGTAGAGGGTGCAACAGGTCAGGACATCAGGAGTAAATGTCCCTTGGGTTTTCATTGCCGGGCATTCAGAGGTTGAAATAGCAGGTGTGGTACAGAGAGAGAGTTGAAAACAGCAGGTCTGGGACAAGGTAGCACGTCCGATGAACAGTTCAGGGTTCCATAGCCGCCGGCAGAAGAGTTGAAACTGGAGCAGTAGCATCAGGCCAGGTAGTCATCAGGCCAGGTAGTCCTAAGGCATGGGGTCCTAGGGCTCAGGTCCTCCGGAGGGGAGGGAGAGAGGGAGAATTAGAGGGAGCATACTTAAATTCACACAGGACACCGGATAAGACAGGAGAATAACACCAGATATAACAGACTGACCCTAGCCCCCCGGCACATAGACTATTGCAGCATAGATACTGGAGGCTGAGACGGGGGGGGGTCGGGAGACACTGTGGCCCCGTCCGACGATACCCCCGGACAGGGCCAACCAGGCAGGATATAACCCCACCACTTTGCCAAAGCACAGCCCCCACACCACCAGAGGGATATCAACAGACCACCAACCTACTACCATGAGACAAGGCTGAGTATAGCCCATGAAGATCTCCTCCACTGCACGAGCCCGAGGGGGCGACAAACTGGACAGGAAGATCACATCAGTGACTCAACCCACTCAAGTGACGCACCCCTCCTAGAGACGGAATGGAAAGCACCAGTAAGCCAGTGACTCAGCCCCTGTAATAGGTTCAGAGGCAGAGAGACGGGAACAGGCCAGGCAGAGACAGCAAGGGCGGTTCATCGCTCCAGTGCCTTTCCGTTCACCTTCGCACCCATGGGCCAGACTACACTCAATCATAGGACCTACTGAAGAGATGAGTCTTCAGTAAAGACTTAAAAGGTCGAGACCGAGTCTGCGTCTCTCACATGGATAGTCAGACCATTCCATAAAAATGGAGCTCTATAGGAGAAAGCCCTGCCTCCAGCTGTTTGCTTAGAAATTCTAGGGACGATAATGAGGCCTGTGTCTTGTGACCGTAGTGTACATGTAGGTATATATGGCAGGACCAAATCAGAGAGATAGGTAGGAGCAAGCCCATGTAATGCTTTGTAGGTTAGCAGTAAAACCTTGAAATCAGCCCTAGCCTTTACAGGAAGCCAATGTAGAGAGCTAAACCACTTCTATGCTCGCTTCGAGGCAAGCAACACTGAAGCATGCATGAAAGCACCAGCTGTTCCGGATGACTATGTGATCACGCTCTCCGTAGCCGATGTGAGTAAGACTTTTAAGCAGGTCAACATTCACAAGGCCGCAGGGCCAGACGGATTACCAGGACGTGTACTCCGAGCATGTGCTGACCAACTGGCAAGTGTCTTCACTGACATTTTCAACATGTCCCTGACTGAGTCTGTAATACCAACATGTTTCAAGCAGACCACCATAGTCCCCGTGCCCAAGGACTCTAAGATAACCTGCCTAAATGACTACCGACCCGTAGCACTGACGTCTGTAGCCATGGAGTGCTTTGAAAGGCTGGTCATGGCTCACATCAACAGCATTATCCCAGAAACCCTAGACCCACCCCAATTTGCATACCGCCCCAACAGATCCACAGATGATGCAATCTCTATTGCACTCCACACTGCCCTTTCCCACCTGGACAAGAGGAACACCTACGTGAGAATGCTATTCATTGACTACAGCTCAGCATTCAACACCATAGTGCCCTCTAAGCTCATCACTAAGCTAAGGATCCTGGGACTAAACACCTCCCTCTGCAACTGGATCCTGGACTTCCTGACGGGCCGCCCCCAGGTGGTAAGGGTAGGTAACAACACATCTGCCACACTGATCCTCAACACGGGGGCCCCTCAGGGGTGCGTGCTCAGTCCCCTCCTGTACTCTCTGTTCACCCATGACTGCATGGCCAGGCACGACTCCAACACCATCATTAAGTTTGCCGACGACACAACAGTGGTAGGCCTGATCACCGACAACGATGAGACAGCCTATAGGGAGGAGGTCAGAGACCTGGCCGTGTGGTGCCAGGACAACAACCTCTCCCTCAACGTGACCAAGACAAAGGAGATGATTGTGGACTACAGGAAAAAAAAAGAGGACTGAGCACGCCCCCATTCTCATCGACGGGGCTGTAGTGGAACAGGTTGAGAGCTTCAAGTTCCTTGGTGTCCACATCACCAACGAACTATCATGGTCCAAACACACCAAGACAGTCGTGAAGAGGGCACGACAAAGCCTATTCGCCCTCAGGAGACTGAAAAGATTTGGCATGGGTCCTCAGATCCTCAAAAAATTCTACAGCTGCACCATCGAGAGCATCCTGACTGGTTGCATCACCGCCTGGTATGGCAACTGCTTGGCCTCCGACCGCAAGGCACTACAGAGGGTAGTGCGTACGGCCCAGTACATCACTGGGGCCATGCTTCCTGCCATCCAGGACCTCTATACCAGGCGGTGTCAGAGGAAGGCCCTCAAAATTGTCAAAGACTCCAGCCACCCTAGTCATAGACTGTTCTCCCTGCTACCGCGACGGCAAGCAGTACCGGAGTGCCAAGTCTAGGTCCAAAGACTTCTCAACAGCTTCTACCCCCAAGCCATAAGACTCCTGAACAGCTAATCATGGCTACCCGGACTATTTGCACTGCCCCCCACCCCATCCTTTTTACGCTGCTGCTACTCTGTTAATTATTTATGCATAGTCACTTTAACTCTACCCACATGTACATATTACTTCAACTATCTCAACTAGTCGGTGCCCCCGCACATTGACTCTGCACGGTACCCCCTGTATATATAGCCTCCCTACTGTTATTTTATTTTACTTCTGCTCTTTTTTCTCAACACTTTTTTTGTTGTTGTTTTATTTTTACTTTTTTTGTTAAAAATAAATGGACTGTTGGTTAAGGGCTGTAAGTAAGCATTTCACTGTAATGTCTGCACCTGTTGTATTCGGCGCATGTGACCAATATTATTTTTTTTGATTTGATTTGATTTGAGTAATATGATACAAATGTTGGGTTCTAGTCAACAATATTCCAAGTTGGCGTAGCAGTGCGGTCGTGTACTCTGTGTGTGTCTGTGTAAATAGCCTGTTTTTTGTATTTTTCGTACATATTTCCCTATCCCACTTTTCATCCTTCTACTAAATATACTTTCCTGCAAACCCGCCTCACTCAATGTGGAAGGGATTCTATTATTGACTTACCTTCTATCTAGAATCTCCAGTTGAAACTAGCTAGCCAGCTAACTAGCTACTTGCTATTAGCCATCGTTAGCGGTTTTCACCCAGAACATCGGATTTTCGGCCGGAATAACTGAATCACTGGACATTAACACCGGATCGCAACTAACTAGCCGCAACTGAATGGATGTTGCTGTTGGCTAATCACCACTGCCCCCGAAGCAAGCACCAGTTAGCCTTGAGCCAGGCCCATATCCCGGCTATCTACCTCTCTGTCTACCGGACGGGAGTAGCCAGCTAACTAGCTACTTGCTATTAGCCACCGTTAGCGGTTTTTCACCATTGTCCGTGGCCTGCACTACCTACCAGCCAGCTCTAGCCTGGACTATTATTGGCCAGTCTGCACTGTCTGCACAGCGCGTTATCGACCCAGAACATATCGTTTTTTCTGTCGGAATCAATGAATCACTGGACCTTTAACACCGGATCATCGCAACTAGCTAGCTGCAACCAAATGGATGTTGTTGTTGGCTAATCAGCCTTGAGCTAGCCTCAAGTCAGGGCCATCTCCCGGCTATCTACCTCTCTGTCAACCGGACGGGACCTCCTAGAGTCGACACAGAGCCCCGCCGATCCATCACGACTGGTCTGCCGACGTAATCGTCTGTGGTTTCAACAGGCTTCCTGTTGCGATGACCACGAAGATCCATCTGCTAGCCCCGGCCCGCTAGCACACGCAAACAACAGCCGTGCTTCCTGCTAGCCTGTGCTGTAGCACCAATTCTAACTGCTCTCGGACTCACATATTGCTGTTCATTGGACCTTATGATCACTCAGCTGCACAGCTGACGCCTGCTGGACTGTTCCTTTACACGGTACCCTGTCCTGTTTATCTGTTTAGCCTCAGCCCAAACTTTCATCGCCATTACCAGTTGTTGTCTTAGCTCTCTCGAATAACACCTGTGATTGCTTTATGCCTCTCTCCCATGTTAATATGCCTTGCCTATTGCTGTTCCAGTTAGTTCTTATTATACAATTTCACTGTAGAGCCCCAAGTCCCTCTCAAACTGCCTCAAATAGTTCCTTTGTTCCACCCCCCCATACACGCGGAGACCGGCTCAATCGGTGCCTCCAGTGATGCTATCTCTTTCATTGTTAAACCAACGCTTAGGTTTACCTCCACTGTACTCATATCCTTCCATATGTGGTCCTCTGTAGCTCAGCTGGTAGAGCACGGCGCTTGTAACGCCAAGGTAGTGGGTTCGATCCCCGGGACCACCCATACACAAAAAAAAATGTATGCACGCATGACTGTAAGTCGCTTTGGATAAAAGCGTCTGCTAAATGGCATATTATTATTACTATTATTAATATCCTTGTCTGTACATCATGCCCTGATCCTATTCTACAATGCCTGGAAATCTGCCCCCTTTATTCTCTGTACCCAACGCACTAGAAGACCAGTTCTTAAAGCCTTTAGCCGTATCCTTATTCTAGTCCTCCTCTGTTCCTCTGGTGATGTAGAGGTTAACCCAGGCCCTGCAGCCCCCCGTATCACTCCTACTCCCCAGGAGCTATCATTTTTTGACTTCTGTAACCGTAAAAGCATTGGTTTTTTGCATGTTAACATAAGAAGCCTCCTCCCTAAGTTTAGGTTATTCACTGCGTTAGCACACTCCGCCAACCCTGATGTTCTAGCAGTGTCTGAATCCTGGCTTAGGAAGGCCACCAAAAATTCAGAAATGTCCATCCCGAACTACAACATTTTCCGTCTAGACAGAACTGCCAAAGGGGGTGGAGTTGCAATCTACTGTAGCGATAGCCTACAGAGCTCTATCATACTATCCAGGTCTGTGCCCAAACAGTTTGAGCTCCTACTTCTAAAAATCCTCACTGTTGCCGCTTGCTACAGACCCCCCTCAGCCCCCAGCTGTGCCCTGGACACCATATGTGAATTGATTGC
Source organism: Coregonus clupeaformis (assembly GCF_020615455.1). Lineage (NCBI taxonomy): Eukaryota > Metazoa > Chordata > Actinopteri > Salmoniformes > Salmonidae > Coregonus > Coregonus clupeaformis. Next base: position 50,020,838 of record NC_059199.1, read on the forward strand.
CCCCCATCTATCCTCAGAGTTCGTACTTCTTGGTGACCTAAACTGGGATATGCTTAACACCCCGGCCATCCTACAATCCAAACTAGATTCCCTCAATCTCACACAAATTATCAAGGAACCTACCAGGTACAACCCTAAATCCGTAAACATGGGCACCCTTATAGATATCATCCTGACTAACTTACCCTCTAAACACACCTCCGCTGTCTTCAACCAGGATCTCAGCGATCACTGCCTTATTGCCTGCGTCCGTAACGGGTCCGCGGTCAAACGACCACCCCTCATCACTGTCAAACGCTCCCTAAAACACTTTAGCGAGCAGACCTTACTAATTGACCTGGCCCAGGTATCCTGGATGGATATCGATCTCATTCTGTCAGTAGAGGATGCCTGGTTGTTCTTTAAAAGTGCTTTCCTCTCAATCTTAAATAAGTATGCCCCATTCAAATAATTCAGAACTAAGAACAGATATATCCTCTAGTTCTCTTCAGACTTGACTGCCCTTGACCAGCACAAAAACATCCTGTGGCGTACTGCATTAGCATCGAATAGCCCCCGCGATATGCAACTTTTTCAGGGAAGTTAGGAACCAATATACACAGCAGTTAGGAAAGCAAATGCTAGCTTTTTCAAACAGAAATTTGCATCCTGTAGCACTAACTCCAAAAAGTTTTGGGACACTGTAAAGTCCATGGAGAATAAGAGCACCTCCTCCCAGCTGCCCACTGCACTGAGGCTAGGAAACACTGTCACCACCGATAAATCTACAATAATCGAGAATTTCAACAAGCATTTTGCTATGGCTGGCCATGCTTTCCACCTGGCTACCACCAGCTCTGCACCCTCCGCTGCAACTTGGCCATGCCCCCCCGCTTCTCCTTCACACAAATTCAGACAGCTGATGTTCTGAAAGAGCTGCAAAATCTGGACCCCTACAAATCATCTGGGCTAGACAATCTGGACCCTTTCTTTCTAAAATTAGCAGCCGAAATTGTCATAACCCCTATTACTAGCCTGTTCAACCTCTCTTTCGTATCGTCTGAGATCCCAAGAGATTGGAAAGCTGCCGCGGTCATCCCCCTCTTCAAAGGGGGTGACACTCTAGATCCAAACTGTTACAGACCTATATTCATCCTGCCCTGCCTTTCAAAAGTTTTTGAAAGCCAAGTTAACAAACAGATCACCGACCATTTCGAATCACACCGTACCTTCTCCGCTATGCAATCCGGTTTCCGAGCTGGTCATGGGTGCACCTCAGCCACGCTCAAGGTCCTAAACGATATTATAACCGCGATCAATAATAGACAATACTGTGCAGCCATCTTCATCGACCTGGCCAAGGCTTTCGACTGTGTCAACCACTGCATTCTTATTGGCAGACTAAATAGCCTTGGTTTCTCAAATGACTGCCTCGCCTGGTTCACCAACTACATTGGACACTGTGTTAACAAATCTCCAAACGAGCTTCAATGCCATACAACACTCCTTCCGTAGCCTCCAACTGCTCTTAAACACAAGTAAAACTAAATGCATGCTCTTCAATCGAACGCTGCTGGCACCCGCCCACACGACTAGAATCACTACTCTCGACGGGTCTGACCTAGAGTATGTGGACAACTACAAATACCTAGGTGTCTGGTTAGACTGTAAACTCTCCTTCCAGACTCACATTAAGCATCTCCAATCCAAAGTTAAATCTAGAATCGGCTTCCTATTTCGCAACAAAGCCTCCTTCACTCATGCTTCCAAACATGCCCTCGTAAAACTGACTATCCTACCGATCCTTGACTTCGGCGATGTCATTTAAAAAATAGCCTCCAACACTCTACTCAGCAAATTGGATGTAGTCTATGACAGTGCCATCCGTTTTGTCACAAAAGCCCCATATACTACCCAACCACTGTGACCTGTACGCTCTTGTTGGCTGGTCCTCACTACATATTTGTCGCCAAACCCACTGGCTCCAGGCCATCTATAAATCACTGCTAGGCAAATCCCCGCCTTATTTTAGCTCATTGGTCACCATAGCAACACCCACCCGTTGTATGCGCTCCAGCAGGTATATCTCACTGGTCATCCCCAAAGCCAACACCTCCTTTGACCGCCATTCCTTCCAGTTCTCTGCTGCCAATGACTGGAACGAACTGCAAAAATCTCTGAAGCTGGAGACTTATCTCCCTCACTAACTTTAAGCATCAGTTGTCAGAGCACCTTACTGATCACTGCACCTGTACACAGCCATTCTGAAATTAGCCCACACAACTACCTCATCCCCATATTGTTATTTATTTTGCTCATTTGCACAGCATCTCTTGCACATCTATCATTCCAGTGTTAATACTAATTGTAATTATTTTGCACTATGGCCTATTTATTGCCTTACCTCCATAACTTGCTACATTTGCACACACTGTATATATATTTTCTGTTGTATTTTTGACTTTATGTTTGTTTTACCCCATATGTAACTCTGTGTTGTTGTTTTTAATCGCACTGCTTTGCTTTATCTTGGCCAGGTCGCAGTTGTAAATGAGAACTTGTTCTCAACTGGCTTACCTGGTTAAATAAAGGTGAAATACATTATTATTTTTTTTTGATTCTAGCAGCCGTGTTTAGCACTAACTGAAGTTTATTTAGTGCTTTATCATGGTAGCCGGAGAGTAGAGCATTGCAGTAGTCTAATCTAGAAGTGACAAAAGCATGGATGAGCTTTTCTGCATAATGTTTGGACAAAAAGTTTTCCTTGAAATATTCTTGATATGTTCGTCAAAAGAGAGATCAGGGTCCAGAGTGACGCCGAGGTCCTTCACAGTTAATTTTTTGACGACTGTACAACCATCAAGATTAATTGTCAGATCCAACAGAAGATATCTTTGTTTCTTGGGACCTAGAACTAGCATCTCTGTTTTGTCTGAGTTTAAAAGTAAAACATTTGCCGCCATCCACTTCCTTATGTCTGAAACACAGGCTTCCAGGGTAGGCAATTTTGGGGCTTCACCATGTTTCATCAAAATGTACAGCTGTGTGTCGTCCGCATAGCAATGAAAGTTAACATTGTGTTTCCGAATGACATCACCAAGAGGTGAAATATATAGTGAAAACAATAGTGGTCCTAAAACGGAAACTAGAGGAACACCAAAACTTACAATTGATTTGTCAGAGGCCAAACCATCCACAGAGACGAACTGATATCTTTCCGACAGATAAGATCTAAACCAGGCAAGAACTTGTCCGTGTATACCAATTAAGGTTTCCAATCTTTCCAAAGGAATGTGGTGATCGAAGGTGTCAAAAGCAGCCACTAAGGTTTAGGAGCACGAGGACAGATGCAGAGCCTTGGTCTGACGCCATTAAAAGGTAATTTACCACCTTCACGAGTGCAGTCTCAGTGCTATGATGGGGTCTAAAACCAGACTAAAGCGTTTCGTATACATTATTTGTCTTCAGGAAGGCAGTGAGTTGCTGCACAACAGCTTTTTCAAAAAAATTTGAGAGGAATGGGAGACTTGATATAGGCCGATAGTGTTTTACATTTCTGGGTCAAGGTTTGGCTTTTTCAAGAGAGGCTTTATTACCGCCAGGAGGCAACGGCCTACCCGACCGCTCGGAGGCGTCTGCATGGTCCTAAATCACACCGTTGCCTCGTTTTGTATCACATTCCAATGAGAAACTGGAGGTGGCCAAAAATGCAATTTCAGAATGTGGGGGGGACATGTGGGGGGACATGTACCCCCGTCCCCAGTGAAAGTTGCGCCCCTGGAAATAGAAGAAGTGACAGTCAAAAGTGGAACATCATTTATCTGCCTGTAAATGTATATTCAGCTTAAATCTAGGTCACCACTGTGGTCTGTTTTGATGCCACCAACACTCCTGCAAAACATTTGGTGGTGCTGTGGACATTTGAGGCCCTATGTTGAGGGTTTGTAGAGGAATGCTATGGAGTCTACACACTATGGCCCATATAATGTTGTTTTCAGTAACAACCACTTGATAAGAGATATCAGGAATGGTTAGAGCTTAACAAAGACAGGATACACCCTTGCATTGGAAAGTGTCAGGACTCAGGAGAGAAAGGAAACGAGATAGGAAATTGAGAGAGAAAATAATATATATAGGCCATTCTAAATATTCAGTTGCCTAAATACTGAATATAAATCCTAATATTTTTACGTGCTGAGGTTGCCTTTGTCAAACAGGAGACGCAAATCTTATTCCACACAAAGGTTCAGTTTTAATAATTTATAGCAGCAGAGCCTAGTCAGACCCAATGTATTGTTTACAACAGGCTGTACCGCAACAATGTTTCTTACACACCCACACAGACCGCATAAAAAGCGTCATATAGGCTACCCGAACCAACGCCCCAAACCTGTTACAGTATAGCTTAATAATACTCCATATGGTAAATTCTGGAATCGCATACTCACAACATAGAGGATATTGAGCGCACAGAGGGAGTGCTTGGAGCAGGTGAAACCGGAGCAGCCCATCCTTGAGATTTTTGATAATAATCGAAACGAATAATAGGATAAAGCAATTCCTTGTAAAAACAAAATAAAAACGGAAATATCCCAAATCAAGACGGTTACGATTGTCCCCACTACAAAGTCTGGTCCGAGATGAACTAGTATTCTGCCAGCAGCACAAACGTTGACGTCACTTTCGTATGGTAATGTAGAAACCTTCAAAAATAAAAGCCCGCATTTCAAAACATTGCAATGAGGATAACTCATTAAAATGATATTGAATTTTAATCAATGGCCACTTTTATTGTGCCAACAAGAAAATGCAATAATTAATGTATGAAAACTAATTACAAATAATTTGGTTTAAAAAAATAAAATATAATGTTTATAATGAAAATATACAATGTTGACATTGGTATGTTGTCAATATTGGGCTGTAGAGATAACTTTTCTACCTGTCTCAGCTAAAGTGGGGTGGGAAATACTCAGTAGGGTTTCTACTAACCAAATATGTGTAGTTTTGGAGGGGGACTATGTCTTACATATCTAGCAGCACTTCGTTCTCCACCCCTTCCATAGCCCCAATGCAATACACTGTAATATAAACTGGGTGGGTCGAGCAATGAATGCTGATTGGCTAACAACCGTGGTATATCAGACCGTATACCATGGGTATGAAAAAACATTTATTTTTACTGCTCTAATTACATTGGTAACCAGTTTACAATAGCAATAAGGAATCTCTGGGGATTGTGGTATATGGCTAATATATATATATATATTTTTTTTTTAGTCACTTAGCAGACGCTCTTATCCAGAGCGACTTACAGTTAGTGAATACATATTTTTTTATACTGGCCCCCCGTGGGAAACGAACCCACAACCCTGGCGTTGCAAACGCCATGCTCTATCAACGGAGCTACATCCCTGCCGGCCATTCCCTCCCCTACCCTGGACGACGCTGGGCCAATTGTGCGCCGCCCATGAGTCTCCCGGTCGCGGCCGGCTGCGACAGAACCTGGATTCGAACCAGGATCTAGTGGCACAGTTAGCACTGCGATGCAGTGCCTTAGACCACTGCGCCACTCAGGAGTACATATATATCATGGCTAAGGGCTGTATCCGCGTTGGGTCGTGCATAAGAACAGCCCTTAGCCATGGTATATTGACCATATACCACACCCTCTTGGGCCTTATTGCTTAAATAGACCGTACATTGGATACATATTGGCTTGTAGAGAGAAAACATTTCTACCTGTCTCAGTAGGGTTTCTACTAACCAAATATGTTCATCTGTACAAACAATAGTACGCAAGTATAAACACCATGGGACCAAGCATCCGTCACACAGCTCAGGAAGGAGACGCGTTCTGTCTCCTAGAGATGAACGTGGTACCTTCAGGCACGTGCGAAAAGTGCAAATCAATCCCAGAACAACAGCAAAGGACCTTGTGAAGATGCTGGAGGAAACTGGTACAAAAGTATCTATATCACAGTAAAACGAGTCCTATATCGACATAACCTGAAAGGCCGCTCAGCAAGGAAGAAGCCACTGCTTCAAAACCGCCATAAAAAAGCCACTACGGTTTGCAACTGCACATGGGGACAAAGATCGTACTTTTTGGGAAATGTTCTCTGGTCTGATGAAACAAAAATATAACTGTTTGGCCATAATGACCATCATTATGTTTGGAGGAAAAAGGGGAAGGCTTGCAAGCCGAAGAACACTTTCCCAACCGTGAAGCACGGGGGTGGCATCCTCATGCTGTGGGGTTGCTTTGCTGCAGGAGGGACTGGTGCACTTCACATAATAGATGGCATCATGATGAAGGAAAATGATGTGGATATATTGAAGCAACATCTCAAGACATCAGTCAGGAAGTTAAAGCTTGGTCGCAAATGGGTCTTCCAAATGGACAATGACCCCAAGCATACTTCCAAAGTTGTGGCAAAATGGCTTAAGGACAACAAAGTCAAGGTATTGGAGTGGCCATCACAAAGCCCTGACTTCAATCCTATAGAAAATGTGTGGGCAGAACTGAAAAAGCGTGCGCGAGCAAGGAGGCCTACAAATCTGACTCAGTTACACCAGCTCTGTCAGGAGGAATGGGCCAAAATTCACCCAACTTATTGTGGGAAGCTTGTGGAAGGCTAACCGAAACGTTTGACCCAAGTTAAACAATTTAAAGGCAATGCTACCAAATACTAATTGAGTGTATGTAAACTTCTGACCCACTGGGAATGTGATGAAAGAAATAAAAGCTGAAATATATAATTCTCTCTACTGTTATTCTGACATTTCACATTCTTAAAATAAAGTGGTGGTTAAGGTTAGGGTTAGGGTCAGGGTTAGAGTTAGGACTCAAGTTAAGGTTAGGGTTAGAGTTAAGATTAAGGTTAAGGTTAGAGTTGATCCAAGATGGCGTAGTAGTGTGGTCGTGTATTCTGTTGTGTCCTCGTGAAAATAGACAGTTTTATTTGTTTTTTGTCTTTTTTTCTTATATATTCCTCTATCTCACATTCCATCCTTTAACTAAATATACTTTCCTGCAACCCGCCTCACCCATGGTGGAACGGATTCTATTATTTCTTTATTTTTATCAAGAACCTACGGCTGAAACTAGCCAGCTAGCAAGCTAACTAGCTATTAGCCACCGTTAGCGGTCTTCAACACTGTCCGTGGCCTGCACTACCTACCAGCCAGCTCTAGCCTGGACAATTATCGGCCAGTCTGCACAGCGCGCTATTGACCCAGAGCATATCGGATTTTCTGCCAGAATCACTGAATCAATGGACCTTAACACCGGACCATCGCAACTAGCTAGCTGCAACCGAATAGCTGTTGTTGGCTAATCACCACTGTCCCGACGTACCAGTTAGCCTTGAGCTAGCCTCGAGCCAGGCCCATCTCCCGGCTATCTACCTCTGTCAACCGGACGGGACCTCCTAGTGTCGACACGGAGCCCCGCCGATCCATCACGACTGGTCTGCCGACGTAATCGTCTGATGTGGTTTCAACAGGCTTCCCGTTGCGATGACCACGAACATCCATCTGCTAGCCCCGGCCCGTTAGCACGCGCAATCAACAGCCGTGCCTCCTGCTCGCCTGTGCTGTAGCAGCCTACGAACTGCTCCCGGACTTACTTATTGCTGTTCACTGGACCTTATGATCGCTCAGCTACACAGCGAATGCCTGCTGGACTGTTCCTTTACAAGGTACCCCATCCTGTTTATCTGTTTAGCCTCAGCCCAAACTTTCGTCGCCATTACCAGTTGTTGTCTTAGCCCTCTCGAATAACACCTGTGATTGCGTTATGCCTCTCTCCCATGTCAATATGCCTAGCCTATTGCTGTTTGGGTTAGTTCTTATTATACAATTTCACTGTAGAACCCCCAGTCCTGCTCAAACTGCCTCAAATAGTTCCTTTGTTCCACCCCCCATACACGCGGAGACCGGCTCAATCGGTACCTCCTGTGATGCTATCTCTTTCGTAGTTACCCAATGCTTAGGTTTACCTCCACTGTACTCATATCCTTCCATATCCTTGTCTGTACATAATGCCCTGGATCTATTCTACAATGTCTGCCTCTTTTATTCTCTGTACCCAACACACTAGAAGACCAGTTCTTAAAGCCTTTAGCTGTATCCTTATTCTATTCCTCCTCTGTTCCTCTGGTGATGTAGAGGTTAACCCAGGCCCTGTAGCCCCCAGTATCACTCCTACCCCCCAGGTGCTATCATTTGTTGACTTCTCCCCAAGTTTGAGTTATTCACTGCGTTAGAACACTCTGCCAACCCTGATGTTCTAGCAGTGTCTGAATCTTGGCTTAGGAAGGCCACCAAAAATGTCCATTCCGAACTACAACATTGTCCGTCTAGATAGAACTGCCAAAGGGGGTGGAGTTGCAATCTACTGTAGAGATAGCCTGCAGAGCTCTATCATACTATCCAGGTCTGTGCCCAAACAGTTTGAGCTTCTACTTCTAAAAATCCACCTTTCCAGAAATGAGTCTCTCACTGTTGCCGCTTGCTACAGACCCCCCTCAGCCCCCAGTTGTGCCCTAGACACCATATGTGAATTGCTTGCCCCCCGTCTATCCTCAGAGTTCGTACTGCTTGGTGACCTAAACTGGGATATGCTTAACACCCCGGCCGTCCTACAATCTAAACTAGATGCCCTCAATCTCACACAAATTATCAAGGAACCTACCAGGTACAACCCTAAATCCGTAAACATGGGCACCCTCATAGATATCATCCTGACTAATTTACCCTCTAAATACACCTCCGCTGTCTTCAACCAGGATCTCAGCGATCACAGCCTCATTGCCTGCGTCCGTAATGGGTCCGCGGTCAAACGACCACCCCTCATCACTATCAAACGCTCCCTAAAACACTTCAGCGAGCAGGCCTTTCTAATTGACCTGGCCCGGGTATCCTGGATGGATATTAACCTCATTCCGTCAGTAGAGGATGCCTGGATGTTCTTCAAAAGTGCTTTCCTCTCCATCTTAAATAAGCATGCCCCGTTCAAATAATTCAGAACTAAGAACAGATATAGCTCCTGGTTCACCCCAGACTTGACTGCCCTTGACCAGCACAAAAACATCCTGTGGCGTACTGCATTAGCATCGAACAGCCCCAGCGATATGCAACTTTTCAGGGAAGTCAGGAACCAATATACACAATCAGTTAGGAAAGCAAAGGCTAGCTTTTTCAAACAGAAATGTGCATCCTGTAGCACTAACTCCAAAATGTTTTGGGATACTATAAAGTCCATGGAAAATAAGAGCACCTCCTCCCAGCTACCCACTGCACTGAGGCTAGGAAACACTGTCACCACCGATAAATCTACAATAATCAAGAATTTCAACAAGCATTTTGCTACGGCTGGCCATGCTTTCCACCTGGCTACCCCTACCCCGGCCACCAGCTCTGCACCCTCCACTGCAACTTGCCCATGCCCCCCCCCGCTTCTCCTTCACCCAAATTCAGATAGCTGATGTCCTGAAAGAGCTGCTAAATCTGGACCCCTACAAATCATCTGGGCTAGACAATCTGGACCCTTTCTTTCTAAAATTAGCAGCCAAAATTGTCGCAACCCCTATTACTAGCCTGTTAAACCTCTCTTTCGTATCGTCTGAGATCCCAAGAGATTGGAAAGCTGCCGCGGTCATCCCCCTCTTCAAAGGGGGTGACACTCTAGATCCAAACTGTTACAGACCTATATCCAGCCTGTCCTGCCTTTCGAAAGTATTTGAAAGCCATGTTAACAAACAGATCACCGACCATTTCGAATCACACCGTACCTTCTCCGCTGTGCAATCTGGTTTCCGAGCTGGTCATGGGTGCACCTCAGCCACGCTCAAGGTCCTAAACGATATAATAATCGTGATCGATAAAAGACAGTACTGTGCAGCCGTCTTCATCGACCTGCCCAAGGCTTTTGACTTTGTCAATCACCACATTCTTATTGCAAGACTAAATAGCCTTGGTTTCTCAAATGACTGCCTCGCCTGGTTCACCAACTACTTCTCAGATAGAGTTCAATGTGTCAAATCGGAGGGCCTGTTCTCTGGACCTCTGGCAGTCTCTATGGGGGTGCCACAGGGTTCAATTCTCGGGCCGACTCTATTCTCTGTGTATATCAATGATGTCGCTCTTGCTGCTGGTGACTCTCAGATCCACCTCTACGCAGACGACACCATTTTGTATACATCTGGCCCTTCATTGGACACTGTGTTAACAAACCTCCAAACAAGCTTCAATGCCATACAACACTCCTTCGGTGGCCTCCAACTGCTCTTAAACGCTAGTAAAACTAAATGCATGCTCTTCAATCGAACATTGCTGGCACCCGCCCACCCGACTAGAATCACTACTCTCGGCGGGTCTGACTTAGAATATGTGGACAACTACAAATACCTAGGTGTCTGGTTAGACCATAAACTCTCCTTCCAGACTCACATTAAGCATATCCAATCCAAAGTTAAATCTAGAATCGGCTTCCTATTTCGCAACAAAGCCTCCTTCACTCATGCTGCTAAACATGCCCTCGTAAAACTGACTATCCTACCGATCCTTGACTTCGTTGATATCATTTACAAAATAGTTTCCAACACTCTACTCAGCAAATTGGATATAGTCTATCACAGTGCCATCCGTTTTGTCACCAAAGCCCCATATACTACCCACCATTGTGACCTGTACGCTCTCGTTGGCTGGCCCTCACTACATATTCGTTGCCAAACCCACTGGCTCCAGGTCATCTATAAATCACTTCTAGGCAAATCCCCCGCCTTATCTTAGATAATTGGTCACCATAGCAACACCCACATGCGTTCCAGCAGCTATATCTCACTGGTCATCCCCAAAGCCAACATCTCCTTTGGCCGCCATTCCTTCCAGTTCTCTGCTGCAAATGACTGGAACTGCAAAAATCTCTGAAGCTGGAGACTCTTATCTCCCTCACTAACTTAAAGCATCAGTTGTCAGAGCAGCTTACCGATCACTGCATCTGTACTCAGCCCATCTGTAATTAGCCCACCCAACTACCTCATCCCCATATTGTTATTTACATTGTTATTTATTTTGCTAATTTGCACCCCAGTATCTCTATTTGGACATCATCTTCTGCCCATCTATCACTCCAGTGTTAATACTAAATTGTAATTATTTTGCACTATGGCCTATTTATTGCCTTATCTCCATAACTTACTACATTTGCACACACTGTATATAGATTTTCTATTGTGTTATTGGCTGTACGTTTTGTTTATTCCATATGTAACTGTGTTGTTGTTTTTATCGCACTGCTTTGCTTTATCTTGGCCAGGTCACAGTTGTAAATGAGAACTTGTTCTCAACTGGCTTACCTGGTTAAATAAAGGTGAAAAAAAACAAATGATTATTACTTGGCCTTTGTCTTATTAGAAGTCCTGTCTTATTTAAAGTCCTAAGCAAGCACAATATCAGGATTAAATACCTTTTCACCAGTTTTATACTTTATAAAATAATGGTTGTTTTAACTTGTGCTCCTTCCAACCTCCCTTCCTATTGCTGGGTAGCATTTCCTACAGAAATATGTCATTTGATAGGCTTACCTGTAGAAGAGGAGGGGTGTCATATCCCCTCAACCAGTATGAAAGAGACTTAAATCATACTTCCACCAATTTTAAAATGTCTGTAGTAAATAGAGTTTCAAAACCATTATGCATCTACAAGTCTTAGATGCATCTGCCTTATTTTAAATAAATTGTACATTTTCACTCCAAATTCTCATTAGCGAAATGCTTCCGGGTTAAATTCTTGGGTCATTTTATAAAAACATTTATTTAGAAAAACCTAACTTATTTAAATAAAACACAAAATATGTTGCTGTAGTTTGTCCATAAATCATACAAATTGTATACTAGTTGAAGTTTACATTAAACTACAATATGTATTATGTACAAACACAGTGTCTGTGGACATGAGTCTCATTACCATAACACTTTTTCAAGTTCCTGTAAAAACTCAAATCAGTTTTTAAATAAAGTTGTATTCATCCATGATGCATCGTCTAGAGGAGTAGTCCTTAGATGAGCACAAGTTAAGTACATTTATTCACTTACATGACTTCAGAAAAGGTTCTTATTCTCTAACACCCCCTTTACCCCACTTGGCCTTCTCATTACCGAAACGGCTAAAGAGCTCAAATTTAGAAAAAGTCTAACATTTTATAATAATTGTATAATTTCATTTAAAATATATATTTTAACTCAGGCCTTTTCATTAGGGATCAATGTTACAAAATATTGAAAATATTGATTTGTTTATTACCTTTTTGGACATTGAAAAATGTTACGGTAATGAGAATTTTGTGAAAATGTTGGTAAAATGCATAATATCTAATCAAAAAACATAATCATAGTTATGAAATAGGTAACTACAGATCCTAATCTCAGTGATTCAGGAATACATTTTGTGAAAAATTACACTTGAGAATTATTTTATTTTTTTGACAGTTTCGTGAGAATGACCCGCCCCCATTTTAGAAAACAGTCAGACAGTAGTAGTTGTGGTGTTTATGTGTGCTTATTCTCTAAAGCAGTCTTATTAGAGGGCAATGTGACTATGCTTTGTCACAATGGCATGCGAGAGTATGTTTTATATGAGTTGTCAGAGAGAAAATGACTACGTAATACATTTTAAACTCTACAGAAAATGCCTTTGCTGACCTTGATAGATAATCAATACGTCTCTGTATTAGGTATTATCTTTCAATCTTGTCTCTGTTATTGGTTTTGAAAACTTGATTAATAGGCCTTTACGGTATACTGCTAACCTTGATAGAAAAGCAACACATAACTTGTAAATAATGTTCTACATTGTTGTTTTGAAAGCTTCATTTTACTGTGTACTGTTAGCCTTGTGGCCTTGTTGTCTCTTGTAATACATTTTAAACTCTACAAAAAGTGCCTTTGCTGACCTTGATCAATAATCATGACGATAGTTTAGCTTGTAAATAATATTGACTCTGTTATTATTCCTTTAAACTAGCTAATAGGCCTTTAGCGTATACCGCAAACCTTGATAGATAAGAAACACATATCGGCCTTGTAAATAATTTCTCCATTGCTGTTCAGAAAGTGTGATATACTGATTACAGCCTGGTTAATATTCATTACATTTAACCTGTAAATAAATTAGATTTCGTTTTGATTAAAAAGTTTCGCTTTCGTGTTTATTATTTTTTGGGGGGAGTGTGTGTTGATTTCAGGACCAGGTCATTTAAAGCTGTGTTGCTGGATTTGTACGACACAGTCCCCCTCCAAAACTACACATATTTGGTTAGTAGAGTCCCCACTGAGTATTTCCCACCCCACTTTAGCTGAGACAGATAGAAAAGCTTTCGCTCTACAAGCCAGTAAGTATCCATCTACCATGTATTGCATTGCAGTGAATGGAATGGAGTGGGTGGAGTAAGGAGTCACCAGTACTCTGCATTAAACCCGTATGTTTTGCAGACTATATTGACTAATTCCAATTACATATATTTGTATTTTATTAAACGTGTATTTCTTTAAATATAGCCTACACAATCATTTTCAACATACCAGTTTTTGTGTAAATACAATATTACAAATAAAATACATCAAATTATCCATTTATTTTTTCAAAGGTGGTTGCAATGCTGTGCAAAACAGTTGTACTGCACTAGAGTGTTAAAATATATCGACATTCCCAACGTTTAGCATATCTTTGCAGGAGTGATTTTTAAAATAAATACATCTGCATCCTGCTGCCAGCATAATTTCCTGCTGCTAGGAGAACGGTAATGCGAGATGACATACCTGAAAGGGAGGTTGCTCGGGAGCTTCCACGCGCTGATTGGTTACAGTAGCACGTTTGTCATTTATTTATAAATAATTGCGGAGATGTGGTGGTGGTGGTACCGCGAGACAGCTCTCACCGCCAGACAGCTCCAACTGGTGCAGGTTGAGTGTGCGTTCCAGATAGATAGCTCACACAAAAATTACAATATAATTGTATCATATTGATGTGGTTCCTTTGCCTGTGCAGAATGTACAGTATGTGTCTGGAACTTACCCAATCCCTCCCCTTGAGTCTGCCATCATCTAAAGTTCCAAATCCACCTGTTGGCCTTGACTCCTACTAACCTCATTTCTCAAGAGACATATGATAGCCTACTCTATATCTGAATACCCTTATGAGAATTGGAGCTGGCTAATTAGTTGAGGTTATCAGTGAGAGTGCATGTGTGGAAGTGCATGTGAGGCCTGACTCACACTACAGATATAGCCTAGTTCATGAATAATTAATCATCGTCTGTGGGTCAATTAGGCCCTGCATGGCTGGGATCTCCATGCTCACCTGAACCTAAACACAGACAGACAGACAGACAGACAGACAGGTTGGGGTAGGGGGAGACCCAGATAACCAGAGATCCTTAAATGAAACACACACACACGAACACAGGAACGCACACACACACACACACACACACACACACACACACACACACACACACACTCTCACACACTCTCTCACACACACACACTCTCACACACTCTCTCTCTCACACACACACACACACACACACACACACACACACACACACACACACACACACAAAATATCTATGTCAGAGTGAAAGCTGTTCAGGCATTTATTTGACCTACATGCACCAATAAGCTGAAAACCCCCAAAGAGAGTGGACTCAGCCCCTGGACTAAGTAAAAACAGTCTGAAAACAGGTTATGGCTCTAGTGAATATTACAGTTTATTTTATTGCTTTGGTACTATTTTCACAAGTATGTGGTACATTTTCACAACTCTTAGTACAAAACTCCAAACTGGTCACACGTGTAATGCAGCCAGTCTTTCATTTAACACCTGTCACTGTGCATTCATTTGGATTGTAAACATCTCTCACCACACAATCATTGATTCAAAATATAAGTTTATTGTGAAATGGAATGAGAACATTGGTTTAATCACCAAAACACAACATAATTTTAACTACCAGTTAATCCAATAGCAAACAATGCCTTTAGAAGTGCTGAAAGTAATATGCTACAGTACTGTAAATTACAGTAGATTACACCGTTTTCACATTAGGCAATGCACTTACATTATCCAACAAAATTGACAGAAAATCTATAACAATCAAAGGTGTGCTCAATGAAGACATCCTCTACAATCATTCATGCAAAAAAACCATTTAATTTTCCAGATATAATTGCAACATAGGTGTATTGTCTGTAATCAAATGTAAGAAATAAAATAAAATAAATTAAATGAATGAAAATATAACATAACGTTTAGCACGCATTCATTTGCATCAAGCCTGTCTTGAGAATTTGGCCAATGTGTTTCATAGATTCCTGGTGCCCCTTCAAAAGGTTGGTAGACTGATGGATGCCACGTTGGCAAAGGTGTCATCGTTCTCCTCAATGGCCTGCTTTATTTCAGACAGCAGTATGTCATTCCTGGCCCTCACCATTTCACCCACTGCCCACTCCTGCTGGTCGGTCAACACACGGCCACCACCATGGGGTCTTCTGTCAATTATGAAGCTAGAACAGAGTATACTGTCAATATATCATACTGTAAGAATACTGTAACATGTTTTGTGAATTTACATATATTACAATATGTTATTTGCTATAAATGTACAGTGGGGAGAACAAGTATTTGATACACTGCCAATTTTGCAGGTTTTCCTACTTACAAAGCATGTAGAGGTCTGTAATTTTTATCATAGGTACACTTCAACGGTGAGAGACGGAATCTAAAACAAAAATCCAGAAAATCACATTGTATGATTTTTAAGTAATTCATTTGCATTTTATTGCATGACATAAGTATTTGATACATCAGAAAAGCAGAACTTAATATTTGGTACAGAAACCTTTGTTTGCAATTACAGAGATCATACGTTTCCTGTAGGTCTTGACCAGGTTTGCACACACTGCAGCAGGGATTTTGGCCCACTCCTCTATACAGACCTTCTCTAGATCCTTCAGGTTTCGGGGCTGTCGCTGGGCAATACGGACTTTCAGCTCCCTCCAAAGATTTTCTATTGGGTTCAGGTCTGGAGACTGGCTAGGCCACTCCAGGACCTTGAGATGCTTCTTACGGAGCC
The DNA here is from genome assembly GCF_020615455.1 of Coregonus clupeaformis. Classification (NCBI taxonomy): domain Eukaryota; kingdom Metazoa; phylum Chordata; class Actinopteri; order Salmoniformes; family Salmonidae; genus Coregonus; species Coregonus clupeaformis. Next base: position 50,036,955 of record NC_059199.1, read on the forward strand.
ACTCCTTAGTTGCCCTGGCTGTGTGTTTCGGGTCGTTGTCATGCTGGAAGACCCAGCCACGACCCATCTTCAATGCTCTTACTGAGGGAAGGAGATTGTTGGCCAAGATCTTGCGATACATGGCCCCTTCCATCCTCCCCTCAATACGGTGCAGTCGTCCTGTCCCCTTTGCAGAAAAGCATCCCCAAATAATGATTTTTCCACCTCCATGCTTCACGGTTGGGATGGTGTTCTTGGGGTTGTACTCATCCTTCTTCTTCCTCCAAACACGGCGAGTGGAGTTTAGACCAAAAAGCTATATTTTTGTCTCATCAGACCACATGACCTTCTCCCATTCCTCCTCTGGATCATCCAGATGGTCATTGGCAAACTTCAGACGGGCCTGGACATGCGCTGGCTTGAGCAGGGGGACCTTGCGTGCGCTGCAGGATTTTAATCCATGACGGCGTAGTGTGTTACTAATGGTTTTCTTTGAGACTGTGGTCCCAGCTCTCTTCAGGTCATTGACCAGGTCCTGCCGTGTAGTTCTGGGCTGATCCCTCACCTTCCTCATGATCATTGATGCCCCACGAGGTGAGATCTTGCATGGAGCCCCAGACCGAGGGTGATTGACCGTCATCTTGAACTTCTTCCATTTTCTAATAATTGCGCCAACAGTTGTTGCCTTCTCACCAAGCTGCTTGCCTATTGTCCTGTAGCCCATCCCAGCCTTTTGCAGGTCTACAATTTTAACCCTGATGTCCTTACACAGCTCTCTGGTCTCGAATCCAGGCTCTGTCGCAGCCGGCCGCGACCGGGAGACTCATGGGAGGCGCACAATTGGCCCAGCGTCGTCCAGGGTAGGGGAGGGAATGGCCGGCAGGGATGTAGCTCAGTTGATAGAGCATGGCGTTTGCAACGCCAGGGATGTGGGTTCGATTCCCACGGGGGACAGTATAAAAAAATAAATATGTATTCACTAACTGTAAGTCGCTCTGGATAAGAGCGTCTGCTAAATGACTAAAATGTAATGTAAATGTCTTGGCCATTGTGGAGAGGTTGGAGTCTGTTTGATTGAGTGTGTGGACAGGTGTCTTTTATACAGGTAACGAGTTCAAACAGGTGCAGTTAATACAGGTAATAAGTGGAGAACAGGAGGGCTTCTTAAAGAAAAACTAACAGGTCTGTGAGAGCCGGAATTCTTACTGGTTGGTAGGTGATCAAATACTTATGTCATGCAATAATTACTTATGTCATGCAATAACTCCCCACTGTAAATGTAAATCATAGTGCATATCCTGCAGACTTACCGATTTTCTTGGCGAAATGTTCTCATGATCGAATTAACAGTTGATCTTTTCAGATCGGGGTGAACTAATCTGGCAGCCTCTGCCATGGTAAGGCCTCTGTTTACCACATGGTCAACGAAGATGGCCCGGACTTCATTAGACACAACAGTTCCCTGCCATCTGCCTCCTTCTCTCTGATGTCCACCTCTTTGACGGGGCCCATGCCCACCTCTCTGACAGGCCCCTTGTCCACAAGCTCTTTGATTTCTTCCTCTCCCTAGCTGTCTATCCTGCTCCATGTTGGAAGAAATTGCAAGTGTTCACACATCGCCTTTTACATGTATATGGTGACCAATTGTGGTTACCACTATATGAAATCAATTACCATTGATTATGCATGGTTATAATGTATCATACATGAATTTAGATGTTTATACTTTACAAACACACATTTTATTGCTGTAATTCTCAAAATCCATATATAGTAGACAAACCAGTTAAAAATCTATAGATTTACCAAACGGTTAGTTAAGTGATTAACCATAAAGCGCAGTTGGATTAAGTGATGGTCAAATGTATTTAAACAAATGAGAAGAGAATCATATGAAAAGTATTGTGAGCATTGCATTGTGAAAGGCAATACCTTTATATGAAAGGTATTTCTAGATGAAACACTGATTAGGTTTGGTGAAAAAGTTACTGTGTGATTTTGTATGTTGTACTTAGTCAATTGAAAATGTGCTTAAAGTTTAGAAAAAAACAGCCTTTTTGATTATCTGTTTTGAGTTTTGTACTAAGAGTTGTGAAATGTTACCACATACTTGTACATAAGCGATAAATTAAAAGGGGCAACATGCTGCTCTGAGAAACAGACCTACAGTAAATGCAGTAGTATGGCATTGATGTAATTCTCTACATCTACAGTGGAGGTCCCTGTTGCTCATTAAATCCCTGGAGTTTAGGTCCCAAATGGCAACCTCTTCCCTATGGGCCTTGGTCAAAAGCAGTGCACTAGATAGGGAATAGGGTGTCTTTTGGGATGCGACCAGTTTGTTTACCTAAGGGCCATTAGAACCATTAGAACTCTGGGCCGTTTCCTTGCAGCACAGGACAGAGGTCACAGTAATGTCAACAGCATTCCTTCACCTGGCCTGTTTATACGTAGTTGGAGAAGCAGGTGCATGTAGGTTAAGTTACACAATGATTGGCTAGACTTCACCTCTCATCTCCTCCCATCAATAGCCTTCACAATCACCCACTTTCTCATTCAGTTCTGAGTTACTGAGTACCTAACTAATCAGAGTTTATTGAAAACCACAACTTCCTTGATCTCCATCAGAAATATGAAAATAAGCCTTAATTACTTGCCAACTTATTTAAGAATACAATACAGAAACAAGACTAAACAAGTGAATACAAATAAAAACACTTTATTAATAAAAAGATAAAAGCATTGCCAAGTTACAAACACAAAGTTGAGTTTCCATAAAACGGGTATGACAATCTACTGCAGATTGAGGTCTTGACTTCCTCTCTATCCCTGAACAACGTTAGTAAAGGGAGTTCGCTCTGACTGACTGATGTGTTCGACCTCTTTATTAAATGCCCAATCCTTAATTGAAAAAAACGTCTGTAAATATCACAGATTGGGCGGTCTTGATAGATTACATCTAGTCTCCTGTCCTCCTGAAGTTGAGTCGGGCGGTCCACTGGTTTTTCGCTGAGGGTTGTGCTTTGATTGCCTAGAGCAGGATGTTGAGGTGTCTCGGACCCCTGGTTGGTTAGTCATTATGGATAGGCGTGTTCCAGGTTTTTTTTTTATTGCAGTCACGCTGCACACATTATCTCATACTTCTTACAATGCCTTGATAAGTGTTTATCTTGAATGTATCAGGAACCACATTAATATGATAAAGCCTAGCAAATCTTCTAAAATAAGTAGCATGATTGCTTTAAAGACGACCTGGAACGTGCCCTATGCAACATGGGGACTACAGGTGAGCTGATTGACATATACAGGCCACAGACTTCAGAGTTACAGACAAACTCCTTGTTGGATTGGTCTTCTAGTCCTCCTCTCCCTCAGACTCAGACTCTTCAGGGGAAAATAAACATCAAGATTATTACTAAACAGCTCCACATAGTGATAAAAACAGGAATTACAGTAGAGCGCACATTACAGCCCAAGTCTATCGAAAGTTACAGTTTTTCTCAATTGCTAAAACACAATTTCTGAAACCTTGCTCCATTTCCTGAAAACATTAAACACAAAACCTCATCTTCAAGCACTATTTACAAAACCTCTGACTCCTCTCGCAAAATGAAACATTCGCCTCAAAACAGTTTTACCTGTGTTCAAAATCAAACACTGCTCTCAAATCATAAACAAAGTGATCAAAATGATATACACTCTCAAGCAGTCAGTAAACAATACACCGAAAAATAGAAAACACATTGTTCAAAACTACAGTTCTCAGGAAGAAGTACATTTTTAATCTAAAAAAAAATGTCTTATGTTTCCGTCATTGTCTTTTGATGAACTAAAACATGTTCTATCATAGTAGCTCAAAATTGATCAGAAATTACTACTTTTGTTTTTTGTTCTTCCTCCTCCTTGTACCCCTATTTTTACAGTACTGTACCCTGCATCTCACAAACTTGTCCTTTGTCTCTGTGATACTGTAATTCTTGTTTGTTGATATGAACCTGCAACCAGTCAAAATCTATTGAGCAGTCAGTACTGTTAACAAATGGAAAGCACAATGTTCAGGGCCATACAATTTGTCCATTGTACAGTATACAGCCTACAATGCACTGTACTACAGTATACAATACTAAAAGGGACAAAAATCAAAGGAGTAAACATGTGATCAATGTGCTTCTTCTTGTCTTTGGGCTGGGTCAGGCCAGAGCACTTCGTCGACATCACAAGCAATATTGTCCCTCCTGAGGCAACGGGGGAAGAAGCCTCTTGTGTGCCGTATCCAGCCCTGACATGATTCCTCACCTATATCACCACAGGTTAAATCCATGGCTTGCAGCAGATTTACTCTGGTGTAGGGTTGTCTATCATACACTTTCCATCTCCAAGAGGAGAAAAACTCCTCAATCGGATGCAGGAAAGGCGAGTATGGAGGGAGGTACAAGGTCATAAACTGCCCATTGATGTTAAACCATTCCCTTACCTGAGCAGCTCGGTGGAAACTGACATTGTCCCACACTATCACATAGGTGGGAATGGGATTCTCATTTAGCTCTTGACCCTGCTGCTCTTGAACCAGCTGCTCAAATAAAATATATCTTAGATTGGCAATAAATCTTAGAAGGTGCTGGGTGTTATATGGCCAGAGTGTAACATGGTGATGTAGAACACCATGGTTGCTGATAGCAGCACAGATTGTAACATTGCCGCGTCGTTGACCAGGGACTTCAACAATGGCCCGCTGTCCAATCATGTTTCGGCCTCTCCTTCTTCTCTTTGATAGATTGAAGCCTGCTTCATTGACAAAGATGAACTCATGGGGTCTGTCCAAGGATTCCAAGTCAAATATTGTCTGTGTAGAAATACAATATACTGTATGTAGGATTTTGTAAGTCGTACAGAGACAGTGCTATACTGTAGAGTACAATTAGGCCTACTGTATGCACTTCTGATTCACATACATTGTATGTACTGAAGAGTAATGTCATTCACATAGTATGTGTTAGTACTGTAGACAATCTGGATTACAGTAAATGTTTCTGAATGTACACTTACTTGCACATACTGAGCTCACAGTTCTTTCACCCTTGGTGAGTTGCGCTCAAAAGGTACTCTGTATACTTGTTTCATTCGCATCCTGTTACGATGGAGGACACGGTCAATTGTGGAAATGCTCACACTGTCGATTCCCTGGAAGTGTGTGTCGTCTTGTATCACTCGTTCCTGGATTTCTCTGAGTCGTATTGCATTATCTTGAAGGACCATGCCAACTATACCGGCCTCTTGCTCCGGAGTGAATATAGCTGTCCTTCCACCTGCATGTGGCAGCATGCAGGTGTAGTTGTAGTTGTGTAGTTACAAAACATATTCATGCAGTACAATACATACTGTGATTAACTTTACAAATGTCTATTGAAACAGCTGCATATAGTGTAGTACAGTAAATTTGCAATTACAAAAATACAGTAGTATACTGTACCTGTTCTCTTCTCTGAATGTCCTTACTATGGTGGAGACAGAAAATCGGCTCAAATTGGGTTGCACTCTAAGTCCTGCTTCCCTCATTGTCAGTCCATGGACAAGAACATGGTCTATGACTGTTGCTTGAATTTCATCAGATATTTCCACTCTTTGTCTTCCTCTTCCTCTTCGTCCTCCTCTTCCTCTTTCTTGCCCTCCTCCTCCTCTTCCTCCTCGTCGCCCACCTCGCATACGCACTTTCGTCCTCGTCCTCTCACATTGTTTCTTCTATCCATTCTCAGACTTTCTCCTTCCCACCTTCAACAACCTGTTTGCTCTCTGAACTGGCTTATATTGGTTGTGTCGCATCATTTGAAACAGGTTAAATCAATTTTGAGTGGTTGTGTTCAATCAATGACATGTGTTCTCTATTTGTATTTGATTGTTGCCACTTGTGTTTACCAGTATGGATGACATGTGCATTAGAGTGCAGAATGTGTTTTGAGAATGAGAATGTATTTAGAGTTTTGCTGAAAAGTCTAAGTGAGATCTGCAAATTGTGTTTTACCATGTGAAATGGTTTAAGGTATTGACAACAGACTGCATAATTAGCTAAATGAGTCCAGGCAACTGAGAACTTTGTTCAGCCAATGGGTTTTAGTGTTTTAGCAATTGAGAAAAACTGTAATAGTCCAGTTTCATTGATTCAACAATGATTTTCTGAAAATGCTATGGTTTTCTATTCAGTTATTGATTAGGTTACCTGTAACTGTAACCAGTAACTTTAACCTGTATTTAAATGTAAATGTTACCTTCTTCTGCATTTTGCAGCCACTCAACAAACTTCTTCATCTGCTCGACAAAGACACCTTTCCCTTTGGTGGTGTGATTGTCTTTGTACCACCTCAGAATGGCCTCCTCACTCAACACATCAGCTGGGTGGAGAGAAGAGAGACAGAACAGGAACATTTAGACACCACAAGGAGAAGTTATGTGAATTTATGTAAAATTTGAATTTCAGTTTACTTCCTACATTGAAATGGAATTGACCCCAGCCCTGACCACTAAGACAAATGAAAGAGAGACCCTTTTTTTTTATTTTTTTTTTACATAGAAACTGTGTGAAAGAGTGTCCTGTATAAAATGATAATACCGACCTTTGTAGAAGAGCACCACTATCTTGGAGAAGGACTTCATGAAGTGGATGTTGTCATAGCAATACTCCTGGATCCTCAGTAGCAGCACCAGCTCTGACTGGCCCTGGGTGCTGAACGCTGCTAGCAGGGGGGCATAGTGCTGGAGGGCAGAGGATACACACCCCATCAACAAAGTCATTCATTCATTCATGGTTGATGTTAGTGTTGTGCAGTACTTTGAGGTGTTTGAGGGCCTCCACAGTGACCATCTCTAATGTTGTTATACAGTGGATGGGTTAGGAGTGAGTTAAGTTATTCATGGTTGATGTTATGATGATGTACTTTAAGGTGTTTGAGGGCTTGCTCAGTGACCAACTCCTCCTTCTTGTTCCACTCCACAGCATTCATGAGAATGTTCCACAGCAGACCAATCACAGCCTGCTCCTGGAGGTCACTCCTCTTCATCTCCTCCTTCACGTACACCACCATCTAGAACCACAGAAGAATAATTATTTACTGTCCATTATGTTGGAGAATGGAATTTATTATTTTTGCTTATACAATCCAACCCAGAGACAGACAAACACACTCCAATGAGGGGTTGGAAGCACAGGGTGGGGCGCAATGCAGCTCTCTTGGAGCTTGTTCAAGGGTACAAAGGCAGGACATGGTATCTGGTATTACACCTCTCGTATGGGGCAGTCGTGAGAGAGTCGCTCCTGCAGTTCTTTTTGCAGCTCCTTTCGTGTTCCCTGAGACTGCTGCACACGCATGAAGTCTGACAGCTCCTTCAGCCCCGCCTCATTGAAGTACTTAGAGAAGTGCTCCACGTTCTGCTTGTTGGCAGGAAACAGCTCCTAGAGAAATATCAAGAAGTCTAGGCTCAAACAACTTCCATTGATCTTCAACCCTGCAAATTCACTACAACAGCTTCCTCTTGTGGCTGGAGCACAGTAAACTAATTGGAGCACAGTAAAAGAGTCTCTCTAACCTCTAGGCCAGTGGTTCCCAACCTTTTTCTGTTCCGGGGACCACCAAATCACCATCAAAAGCTCTTGAGGACCACCATTCGAGGAGTCACAGAATTTTTTGACTTAAGGTTCAAAACCACTGCTCTAGGCTACCTGCCTAAAGTGTTTCTTACCAGGAGTTTCTTATCCAGGTTAGCCTTCCTCAGGGCTGAGGTGACTGCATTGGCATCTTTCTCAGATATCCATGCCTTGAACATCTTCACCGCAAAGGACGCAGAGATACCTGCAAGATACCAATAACAGACAAGTGTAAGAGAACAACTTGGAAGAAAACCAGAGCTATAACTATATGCCATACATATATGCCTCAAAAATGAGAACTTCCCCCCCCCACCCCCCCCACACACACTCACCTTCCTTGACAACATTGTCACTGAAGAGGCTGGTGAGGATGGGTGGGGGCAGAGTGCTGTTAGCCAATAGGATACCAGTCAACATAGCCAGCTTGGTCTGTTCTGATTCGCTGAACGCCTTCAGGAACAGCAGAAGCTAAGGGATAAAACATCCATCAATCAATCAGTCAATCAATCAGTCAATCAGGACAGGTCAACACATGGGCAGGAAATGATGTAAACTAAAGACAATAGGATAAAAAATGTCTACCCAGCTGAAGATATAAAGTGTAATCACAAGTACATAGGATCATCCAAAACTGAAGAACTGTTAAAGGGACTTCACATGAGCCTGTTTCCTGTGAATTCCTGTGAAGCCTGTTTCCTATGAATTCCTGTGAAGCCTGTTTCCTATGAATTCCTGGGAAGCCTGTTTCCTGTGAATTCCTGTGAAGCCTGTTTCCTGTGAATTCCCCTGAAGCCTGTTTCCTGTGAATTCCTGTGAAGCCTGTTTCCTGTGAATAATTTACCTTTTTGACTTCCTCCTCAAAGGCATTCTGCAGGTACTTGTACCTCCTGATCAGCTTGTTAAAAACCTACAGAAACACACAGACACACAGAGGGACATGATATTCAGTGACAGACACAGAGAGCTGGGACAGAGAGAGGGAGAAAGAGAAAGAGAAAGAGAGAGACAGACAGAGTTAGAGAGAGACAGACAGGCAAACAGATCGTGAAGGAGTGCAGTTTAATCCAGGAGGATTATATTAAAATGATGTCGTCGTGGACACACTGGATACTCCCAGGCGATTGGTGGGTATTAGCAGATCTAATACCACTTCACTGAGGGTGTCTCCCCCCAACACTCCCCTTTACCCCAGTCAATGGTAAGACAGAGAGAGAGTGTATGGGTATGCAAGTGTGTGTGTGTGTGTGTGTGTGTGTGCGTGCATTCATTCATGTGTGTCCGTGTGTCACCCGTCAGCCACCCGAGCCACGGCCTGTTAACCCAGCTATCATCCAGAAGGCGAGGTCAGTACAGGTGCATCAAAGCTGGGACCGAGAGAGTCAAGTCAGACTGTTAAATAGCCATCTCTAGCCGGCCTCCACCCAGTACCCTGCCCTGAACTTAGTCACTGTCACTTTAATAATGTTTACATACTGTTTTACTCATTTCATATGTATATACTGTATTCTAGTCAATGCCATCCTATTCAACTATTACTGTACATATACAATTCTATCCTACGTATTCTTCAGATATACTATCCATACACTGTCCATAAGTATATATATACTATATATATAATTGATATATACAGTACCAGTCAAAAGTTTGGACACACCTACTCATTCAAGGGTTTTTCTTTATTTTTACTATTTTCTACATTGTAGAATAATAGTGAAGACATCAAAACTATGAAATAACACATATAGAATCATGTAGTAACCAAAAAAGTGTTAAACCAATCAAAATATATTTGAGATTTGAGATTCTTCAGCCACCCTTTGCCTTGATGACAGCTTTGCACACTCTTGGAATTCTCTCAACCAGCGTCATGATCTAGTCACCTGGAATGCATTTGAATTAACAGGTGTGCCTTCTTAAAAGTTAATTTGTGGAATTTATTTCCTTCTTAATGCGCTTGAGCCAATCAGTTGTGTTGTGACAACGTAGGGGGGTTATACAGAAGATAGCCCTATTTGTTAAAAGACCAAGTCCAAATTATGGCAAGAACAGCTCAAATAAGCAAAGAGAAACAACAGTCCATCATTAGATTTGAGATTTTAGTCATTTAGTAGACGCTCTTATCCAGAGCAACTTACAGTTTTTAGTGAGTGCATACATTTTCTTACTGGCCCCCCGTGGGAATCAAACCCACAACCCTGGCGTTGCAAACGCCATGCTCTACCAACTGAGCTACACGGGGCCACTGTGTACTTTAAGACATGAAGGTCAGTCAATACGGAAAAGTTCAAGAACTTTGAAAGTTTCTTCAAGTGCAGTCGCAAAACCATCAAGCGCTATGATGAAACTGGCTCTCATGAGGACCGCCACAGGAATGGAAGACCCAGAGTTACCTCTGCTGCAGAGGATAAGTTCATTCGAGTTACCAGCCTCAGAAATTGCAGCCCAAATAAAGTTCAAGTTCAAGTCACAGACACATCTCAACATCAACTGTTCAGAGGGGCCTTCATGGTTGAATTGCTGCAAAGAAACCACTACTAAAGGACACCAATAGGAAGAAGAGACCTGCTTGGGCCAAGAATCACGAGAAATTGACATTTGGTTCCAACCGCTGTGTCTTTGTGAGACGCGGTGTGGTTGAATGGATGATCTCTGCATGTGTATTTCAACCGTAAAGCATGGAGGAGGTGGTGTGATGGTGTGGGGGTGCTTTGCTGGTGACACTGTCTGTGATTTATTTAGAATTCAAGGCACACTTAACCAGCATGGCTACCACAGCATTCTTCAGCGATATGCCATCCCATCTGGTTTGGGCTTAGTGGGACTAGCATTTGTTTTTTAAGAGGACAATGACCCAACACACCTCCAGGCTGTATAAGGGATATTTTACCAAGAAGGAGAGTGATGGAGGGCTGCATCAGATGACCTGGCCTCCAGAATCCCCCGACCTCAACCCAACTGAGATGGTTTGGGATGAGTCGGACGGCAGAGTGAAGGAAAAGCAGCCAACAAGTGCTCAGCATATGTGGGTACTCCTCCAAGACGGTTGGAAAAGCATTCCAGGTGAAGCTGGTTGAGAGAATGCCAAGAGTGTGCAAAGCTGTCATCAAGGCAAAGGGTGGCTATTTGAAGAATCTCAAATATAAAATATATTTTGATTTGTTTAACACTTTTTTGGTTCCTACATGATTCCATATGTGTTATTTCATAGTTTTGATGTCTTCACTATTATTCTACAATGTAGAAAATAGTAAAAATAAAGAAAAACCCTAGAATGAGTAGTTGTGTCCAAACTTTTGACTGGTACTGTATATATAAATACAGTGGGGAGAACAAGTATTTGATACACTTCAGATTTTGCAGGTTTTCCTACTTACAAAGCATGTAGAGGTCTGTAATTTTTATCATAGGTACACTTCAACTGTGAGAGACAGAATCTAAAACAAAAATCCAGAAAATCACATTGTATGATTTTTAAGTAATTAATTTGCATTTTATTGCATGACATAAGTATTTGATCACCTACCAACCAGTAAGAATTCCATCTCTCACAGACCTGTTAGTTTTTCTTTAAGAAGCCCTCCTGTTCTCCACTCATTACCTGTATTAACTGCACCTGTTTGAACTCGTTACCCATATAAAAAAGACACCTGTCCACACACTCAATCAAACAGACTCCAACCTCTCCACAATGGCCAAGACCAGAGAGCTGTGTAAGGACATCAGGGATAAAATTGTAGACCTGCACAAGGCTGGGATGGGCTACAGGACAATAGGCAAGCAGCTTGGTGAGAAGGCAACAACTGTTGGCGCAATTATTAGAAAATGGAAGAAGTTCAAGATGACGGTCAATCACCCTCGGTCTGGGGCTCCATGCAAGATCTCACCTTGTGGGGCATCAATGATCATGAGGAAGGTGAGGGATCAGCCCAGAACTACACGGCAGGACCTGGTCAATGACCTGAAGAGAGCTGGGACCACAGTCTCAAAGAAAACCATTAGTAACACACTACGCCGTCATGGATTAAAATCCTGCAGCGCACGCAAGGTCCCCCTGCTCAAGCCAGCGCATGTCCAGGCCCGTCTGAAGTTTGCCAATGACCATCTGGATGATCCAGAGGAGGAATGGAAGAAGGTAATGTGGTCTGATGAGACAAAAATATAGCTTTTTGGTCTAAACTCCACTCGCCGTGTTTGGAGGAAGAAGAAGGATGAGTACAACCCCAAGAACACCATCCCAACCGTGAAGCATGGAGATGGAAACATCATTCTTTGGGGATGCTTTTCTGCAAAGGGGACAGGACGACTGCATCGTATTGAGGGGAGGATGAATGGGGCCATGTATCGCGAGATCTTGGCCAACAACCTCCTTCCCTCAGTAAGAGCATTGAAGATGGGTCGTGGCTGGGTCTTCCAGCATGACAACGACCCAAAACACACAGCCAGGGCAACTAAGGAGTGGCTCCGTAAGAAGCATCTCAAGGTCCTGGAGTGGCCTAGCCAGTCTCCAGACCTGAACCCAATAGAAAATCTTTGGAGGGAGCTGAAAGTCCATATTGCCCAGCGACAGCCCCGAAACCTGTCTGTATGGAGGAGTGGGCCAAAATCCCTGCTGCAGTGTGTGCAATCCTGGTCAAGACCTACAGGAAACGTATGATCGCTGTAATTGCAAACAAAGGTTTCTGTACCAAATACTAAGTTATGCTTTTCTGATGTATCAAATACTTATGTCATTCAATAAAATGCAAATTAATTACTTAAAAATCATACAATGTGATTTTCTGGATTTTTTTAGATTCCGTCTCTCACAGTTGAAGTGTACCTATGATAAAAATTACAGACCTCTACATGCTTTGCAAGTAGGAAAACCTGCAAAATCGGCAGTGTATCAAATACTTGTTCTCCCCACTGTATATATATATATATATACTCCGGACTCTGACATTGCTTATCCTAATATTTCTATATTTCTTAATTCTATTATTTTACTTTTAGATTTGTGTGTATTGTTGTGTATTGTTAGATATTACTGCACTGATGGAGCTAGGAACATAAGCATTTCGCTACATCCACAATAACATCTACTAAATATGTGTATGCGACCAATAAAATGTTATTTGATTAGATTAGATTGTTTGTGTGTGTGTTTGTGTATACCAACCTGAGCATAGCGGCGGAGGTTGGCATGGTTCTCCTCGGTGGTAAACACACAATGTTCTGTCACCTTGGTCTTGTCCCCCTCGTCAATGCGCGTCCCGCCGGGAGCTGAGACAGACAGACAGACAGTTATTTACATTACGATTGTAGTGAATGAGGGGGAACAACCAGCACAGCCGGAGAGGGTAGTGATCCTTGTGCCATAAAGGTCAACACACCACTTCAACGACTATCTATCCTGCCCAGTCATAAAGCGATTAGAAAGAAGAGACGGATGGACGGACGGACAGACAGACAGACAGATGGACAGACAGTCAGACAGACAGACGGGCGGACAGACATACATCTAGACGGACAGAAAGACGTGGCAAGTCATCAGGGTCAAGGTTTAAAGCTGTAACCCTGTTAGCTAGCAGCATGGGTATGTCCTTCCTGTCTGTTAGCTATAACTGTAGAGTTGTAGAATAATCAGAAAGAGACCTATCTATCTACTCTATGTCCATGATTGATTGATGTGACAAGAAGTTGTGGATATCATGGAGATAGTGGCGCATAAGGATGAGAGTGATCAGACCCTGATATACAGTAATCAGTAATCATACTGTAACTGGATTATTACACAACATTACTACATCATTCACTCCCCCCTAAAGGGAGACACTACCCATTCACAGGAAGGAGAGAGAGAGCTCTGTTCTTCCTAGTCAATCATCTATTTACTAACATCTCTCCATTTTTCCCCCCCTTTGTCTGTTCCATCCCCGAGGTGGCTGTTGACGCAGGATGATCCATTATTTTAATCTCTTCCTGTTTGGGACAAATGAGGATATATATGAGGGCTTAACAACAACTACAGTATCTGAAGGCTTAGAGCCCAACCTGCAACCTGTTAGATCTGGATCTAATGCTTTACTATCCCTGTTGACTTCATAACTGCTTCATAGGACTGTTGTAGATTAACAAAATCATCACTTGCTCTATGTGTTCATGCAAATATCCCACCTTTAGTATAGCACATTTTATAAATAGTGCTCTGTGTGCCTGCATGAACCAGGTACCTAGCCTTCATGCTACTAAAGGCTAATGTGGTTCCCTGAGAGGCTGGTTCCTTTCATGTAGAGGACCACGTATCCCTGGTCTCCCTCTGAGCTGCTCCGTCTCTCCACTGACACTGCCAGGTTCTTATTATAGGACCAGCGTAAACCTGTTATCTCTAATGGGGTTTATGTGCAGCATGCAGAGACTGACACAGGCCCCATCCTGTGTGTGTGAGTTTGTGTTTGTGTGTGTGTTTGTGTGTGTGTGTGTGTGTGTGTGTGTGTGTGTGTGTGTGTGTTTGTGTGACAGAGACAGACTGGCAGAGAATTCAACTAATTCTACAAAGATTACACACGGCAGGATGTGAATGAGCATGTGTTTGTGAGTGTGTGTATGTTCGTGTGTGTGGTCAAAGACATACTCTTTGTGAGAACTCCATACCATGTAAACAAGGAGTGTGTGGGGAGAAAGACAGAGTGATTATAGGGTAAATCTACGAGCTTAGATCTGCAGGGTCACTCTAGTTCAGTCACACTGACCACCAGTTAACAGGACAGAGGGTTCAGCATATTACTCAATGCCCCATCCCCTACCTCACTGAATACAAAATACAAATATGTCCACAAATACAAAAAACTGTGTTCAAGTACCCTCATCTATTAGCGAGGAAAACTTGGAGTTAGAACAAGTGCATACAGCTCAATGAGCAGTCCACTGACACATACAGAAGAAGGAACAGTGTATTCGGTTCTCTGATAGGCCAGGATGTCTTTTTTAATGGGGAATTATCCTGGTAATCTGACAAAGCCAGCATTGATCTGTTTGTCCTTGCCTGAGTGGACATGGTCATGCCTGGTGCCCTAGTGTGAATACTGATACGAAAGGACCAGGATGTCCCATTACTGAGCAGTGAGCTGAAACCAGGTGCAGATGACCATGATACTATAGCTGCCTTAGTACAACACCTAACAACCTCATCAAGCGGGGCAGACCTCTTGGTGTAATGGCTAAGGTTATGTACTGACAGTCCTGAGATCTGGAATCGAGTCCCGGTCGGGCTGCCTGCCAAATTTGCTGCAATGCACTAACCGAGCATGCTCCCCGCGATGAGGATGTCGAAGAGAGTGTCGGCATAGCGACGGTAGTCGAGTCGGGACCCAGTAACGTCCAGGAACTTGGCTACAGCATCGAGGTCCCCTCCTGCTTCATTGAGGCCCAGAACAATCGTGTCTCTAAAAACTGTGGGCTCAAACTTCTCCTTTTCATCTGGGTAGGGAGGGAAAGGGAAGAGGAGGACATCAGTGTTGTATGTACACTAATATGTATTAAACCCAAACACAGTTAACATCAGAAAGTGAGGTATGGTAAACCATGCATAATACAGTATATACCGTATACCAGGGATTATCAACTAGATTCACCTGCAGGCCGATTTTTTCTTGAGCGGATGGTCAGGGTGCCGAATCAAATGTCTACCCGGACTATTTGCATTGTTCCCCCTTGGGGGGCCAAATAAGACAGCCCTTCAGTTCCCCAGCCAATGTGTGATGAGGACAAGGGACCCTGCCCTGATGTGTCACTACTTGGCCTGGGGGAGCGTTAGCCTCCCTGATTAATCCTCTGTGTTTTTCACAAAGAACACATTGTCCAAACGATATCCCCTTCATTAACAGCTCTCCAGGTATCAAAACATGGATCAAGAGAATCAACAAGGTGCCCCACGGAGTATGAACCCAATGTTCCTACGACACTACACGTTCTTCTGCTCTGTGAGTAATTTATATAACAACACCCACTGCTTCTGGACTGGCAGGACGTTTAGCTATAGCCTGG